>NC_056726.1:238999793-239042293 GCF_019279795.1 Protopterus annectens
CAGAGACTGATAGGACAGGCCTAACCATTAATAGCTTATGTGTCAGTATGAATTCTATACATGATCACCTTTTGTATGACAGTATCAGATATCCACTCAGTTTAAATATTAACAATGGGAGATAGTGTCAAACAAGAATCAGACTCAATATGTTTCAGCCAGCCTTCCTTTTTGCTCCTTCTGTTAAAAAGAAAAACATCAAATTTTGAGTTTTATATGTGGCACTTGACAAATTGCTTATTCTACAAAACATTAACTGTCAGTTTAAATGCTGACTCTACACCATGTAAGAACACCATCTTCTCTTCATCTCAAAGTTTCTTTTTGCTTCTGCAACATTAGAATTCTACTTCAGAAGCTTGCCGCCTGTCAGACAAGATACAGTAGCCTGTGAAAAAGGCAATGAACTGTAAGAAGCAATTTTTTTTCAGTAATTTTCTTTTAAAGTCTGGCAGTCTCTCTCCGTCTCTCTCTCCCCTCCCTCCCTCTCTCACTGCTGTGCTGTAGGGACATAATGCTCAAATCATGGAACATGAAATTTGGTGGAATTATCTGGAGCTCAACATTAGTGGTAGAACCCTAAAATCTTTCTCTGCCCAGATATTCAAGCCCATGCACATCAGCTGTACTCTTAATGTGTTTACTGCTGTCTGCTCACTGCTACTCCTGCAGTCGACATTACATTTGTAACCATAAAGCTTGACTGAGATGGAGGGGATGGGGAGGGGATGGGTTATACCACAGGATATCATCATTACTGTATTCAAGACACATATGACAAGAATACACAAAACACAACTGTAACGATGCTGTAGGCCTTGCCCTTAAATCCACTCTTTTCAAAAAGAAGCAGTATTTTCTGATTTGCAGCTCTGTAGGATTCTGGAAGAATTTTGTAGAATAAAGTCCCAAATACTGTCAACATTTGAGGCTGAGTTTATACACTGAACATAATGTCAAAACTTTGCAGGAGGAAAGCAACAGATCTTGGAAGATGTCATTAGGGTAAATAATGTTTTACATCTGCGTAATATGAAGAAGGAAAAAACTTCGCTTTGGGAAGAATTAGTGACGGCATAAGGTTAGTGAAGGGATAATGTACCCCGTAAAAATAATAGCCTTTTCTCTTTTCAGACATTTCTATGAATGTGCTTTTATATCTCAAGACAGCATTCAAGTTCTGGTACGGTACATGGATATTGCAGCATTCAATTGAGAAAACCATCAGTATTAATTTGCATGTCCTACTGGGACAGTTAAAAGCTAGTGCAGGATTTGTAAGTGCCTAAAAGGTTATCCAGCACTGAGTGAATGGAAAAAGGTTATACAAAAGGGCAATACTGATAGCATAACATAGAGAATGTTTGAAATGTGCAATGTTTTAAATGTTTAAAAATTAACATAAATAGGAATTGAAACACAATATTAGTTTTTCTGTTTTAAGTTTTAATGGGTCTGTCCTCATCACATACAAAATTTACCCTTAGCAAATGGAAATGGAAGGAAAGCAAAACCAGAGACAGATTTTCTAGCATCAGGAACAGACTGAAAGATATTAACAAACAGAAATACCTGGGACAGCAGTTCTTAATTTCTTCTTGGATTTTAAATGTTGTCCAGTCATTAATACTTTCTAGAAGTGACAAGCAACCTTGTATATCAAATAAATAAAAAAACAAGTTCTCACCTAGTTACAGTAAAAATGTACAACTGGAAATGAAAATAATAAATTAATTGTTCCTTAGTGTGTCAGTATCACTAGCCAGGAACGTGAACGTTTGTTGAAGGATTTTATTCTGCGACAGAAGGCAACATGATGACTTTATCTCTGAAAGCCAAATTCAGCAAACAGGTGTTGCACTTTGTCCAGCGTTGTGGGACTGTGGAGTCAGCATACATATATAAATGAGTTGGAGGGGTGAGGGGTCTGCCCCCTGCAAAAAAGTTTGAAATCATTTTCATTGACAGTGGTTTTCAGTGAATCACATTTGTGCATTTGTCAATTGAATCCTTTGACGAATAATCGATGAATCCTACTAACTTGCCTTACTTTGATCAAACACTAGTAGTGAGTTCTACCTACCTGTGTTCCTCACTGACAGGAGCGACAGGTGCTGACTGAGGGTTATTTTTGGGGATAAACTCTTGGCTAGGCTTGTAAGGACACCAGGGCCATTAGCCTAGTAACCTCCAAAGATCCTGTGATCCTACTACAGTCTAGACTGAGAAGATGATTTTACATTCAGCAGACAACTCTCTCTTACCTGAGAAGGAAACTTGCAGGTTGTGATACATGTCTGCCACCCACTGAAAGCACACCTGCAGGAAAGGACTTTCAACAACATGAAATAAATGCCCATACAAGCACAAAATATATATGCTGCCACAAAAATATCCATGGGTATGTAAGCACTTCAGATGCAAGCAGGAATGAATCAGAAAAGGTGTGTTATTAGTTTTTGTAAAACTATTCATCCATCTTTAATACTGTAATAGTTTCCATCTGATGGTAGAAGATGGGGGCTGGTACTGATGGGAGTAATTTGTATAGCAGTTATATATTAAAATGAAATCAATCACTGCAACATAGGCTAGACCAGTATGACAGTTCACGTAAAGACAGAAACTGTGGAGGACTACAGGAAAAGTTCAAGAACTACACTGCATTGCTTTATATATTTTACAGAGATCACTCTCCCAGATTTCATTTAAGTAGCGGTATTATTTATGCAGTGTTCTTCAGTCATGGCAGCACTATATAAGGAGCATTTTGCACAAGTAGGACTAGTAAAGAGTAGCCAGGTTACAGTTAGAGTGCAGCAGCTGATGCATGAATTCAGAATGCAGTACAAAATATAGGGACATACTTGTAAAGGTAACAGATACGACCAGTGTGCACCGGTCCTGTTAATTTCTTGTTTTTGCATAGGTGCCATGATCTTTTCGACTTAAAGCTGCAATTCTTAGAAATAAGATGGTGTGATTTGCTCATATGCATAATGAAGGGGGGCTAATATATTTGTGTCTTTCGGCTTTTCCTGGTTAGGGGTCGCCACAGCGGAACTCCGGTCCACTAATGACTGGCAGTAGATTTTTACTTGCTGGCTTGCCGGGCCTAACGCACAACCTTCAACGAAGGAACACCCATTCACGCATGTCGCCACACAGAAGACGCTCTAACTGAGAATCGAACGGGCAACGTCTAACTGTAAGGCGGCAACGCTACCGCGGCACCACCACCGCAGTAGTCAATTACATTAGTAAGTTGCTAAAATACACGAGATACTGTAACAATCTAGTATGTGATAACTGAAACTATAGAGTTTGGTGTAGTTCAACACAGAGTCACAGTGTGGATAACAAGGTGATATGCAATTATCAAATATCAGTGTTGATATGGTGGTATTGTATAAGAGTATAAAAGTGAGCACTGTTAGAATGCTATTGAGCAGTATTTATGAAATAGAAAAAGTGGAATACAGTGATATTAGGGGAGGACTATAATCTATAAAGTGGGATCAGCTTTTCTGACTAATGCTACTATGCTGCATTTTTCTGAAATCAAGGGGAGAGACAAACACTGCTGAAAAACATGCATAAAGTGGCTATGTAGAAGAGAAGTGTTAAGTGTAAATGTACATTCCTTGCTATCATATTCAGTTTCTCATTGTGAATATGCACTTATACTCTGGAAGGACAGCACTGTAACAACATGAAAGCAATGTGTATATACAGTAGAGGATGACTGTATCTTGTGTCTTCTTCTTCGTCTTTCGGCTGCTCCCATTAGGGGTCACCACAGCAGATCAACTGTTTCCATTTCTTCCTGTCCTCTGCATCTTGCTCTGTCACACCAACCACCTGCATGTCCTCTCTCACCACATCCATTAACCTTATCTTAGGCCTTCCTCTTTTCCTGTTACCTGGCAGCTTCATCCTTAGCATCTTTTTCCTCAATATACTCTGCATCCCTCCTCAGCACATGTCCAAACCAACGTAATCTTGCCTCTCTGGCTTTGTCTCCAAACCTTCCAACCTGGGCTGACCCTCTAATATACTTATTCCTAATCCTGTCCATCCTTGTCACACCCAGTGCAAATCTTAACATCTTCAACTGCCACGTCAAGCTCTGATTCCTGCCTTTTTGTCAACGCCACTGTCTCCAACCCATATAACATAGCTGGTCTCACTACCCTCTTGTAGACCTTCTCTTTCACTCTTACTCGTACTCGTCTGTCACAAATCACTCCTGACACTCTTCTCCACCCACTCCATCCTACCTGTACTCTCTTCTTCACCTCTCTTCCACACTCACCATTACTCTGAACTGTTGATCCCAAGTACTTAAACTCATTCACCTTCGCCACCTCTACTCCCTGCATCCTCACCATTCCTCTATCCTCCCTCTCATTCACACACATATATTCTGTCTTAGTCCTGCTGACCTTCATTCCTCTTCTCTCTAGAGCATATCTCCACCTCTCCAGGGTCTCCTCCACCTGTTCCCTACTCTCACTACAGATCACAATGTCATATGCAAACATCATAGTCCACGGGGACTCCTGTCTAATCTCGTCTGTCAACCTGTCCATGACTGTATCTTGTGTAATCAAATGAAATAAGACACAATTAAAAAAAAAATCTCCTCACCACTATCACCTTCATATAAGACACTAAAGTCTCAGAACTTGTATTTTAAATAAGAACAAGAGAGACATCTGAGGAATGTTGCAGTTTTACTTGTTCAGTGTTTGAAATGGGGTGGTTTCAGATGGCTTTTTCACTCTCCTCCAACATTAAATGTAGAAGCCATCATGCCTGATTTGGTGAAGAAGGATTTAGTCAAATGAGTCCCGATAACTATTTGATCAGTGTGTCTGCATATAATGCATGTATACATACACAGATAGTGGAAAACATTCTACTAATGCAAAAACAAAACAGAGTTGTGTTCCTATCCACAAAAGTGAGGAAATTCAGTGTTATGGTTAATTTAGAGCTAGTTCAATATTTATCAACCCTCCCCAAGCAAGAAATTCACATGCCCAGGCTCTCTCTCTCCTGCGCTTCCAATAATGTTACCTGAACCTCAACTAGACAATTAACAACTATTTTTATTCAATAAACAAACATTGCTACTTTCATCATAGCTCCCATCAGCTCCTGAAGTAAGCTGGGTGAATAAGCCCTACGGCAATAGCTTTTGCACCTCATACCACTCATGGCTAAATGTCAGTCAAAGTGACCCTGTTAAAGCAATCTTCAAAAATGACAGCTCTAAGTCACAATAGCATCTCTGCAGTACAACATTATCAGAGTTTTGTATAAGACATGGTGGTAACCTAGCATGCCTTGCTCACAATGCATTGGTCAAAGTCACACATGGAATAACAAAGAAGTAAAGTACTTCATTGCTGTATAACTTAAGACCTTCACACGACTAATACATTTCTACCATCATTTACTGTCAAACTTTTTAACGATGTTTAAAAAAGTATGCATGTATGCAAGGAACAGAAGACTGTGCAGTCGGTTTTCCACAAAGTGAAATATACAAGTAATTTCTGTAAACAACTGCTAAATCACTTTTATCCCAGCCTGCTGGTAAAGCTTAAATATGAGGTTTTACCCTAAGGTTAAGCTATGCATCCTTCATATCACTGAATATTGCAGTTTGTGGCTTCAACTTTTATAAAACAAAGAAATATAATTTTAGTTAGTCTGAGGTCACTAAGCTCTCCACAGCATGTATCACAACACATCAAAATCTTTAGCATCACCCTTATGGCTCATAAATCTTGATACACTATAAATGATGAGACCACATAAAGTTTACAAGTGCCACATCTTAGTCATATCTTAGTATATGTGCAAATTAGTGCACATTATGTAAGTGTGTGTGTGTGTGTGTGTGTGTGTGCGTGTGTGTAAAATTCAAATAATTCTGAATAGGCAGGAATGCATGAAGCTGCTAATTGTCAGAAAAGAAGACACACTCCATAGTTCCTCACATGCAGTGCAATTGCTTGTGCAACAGACAGCTGGGGAAGTGTATGTGTGTGGATGAGGAGCTACCTCTCATTCTGCCTATATTTCTACACACACACACACACACACACACACATACACATGGGGTGAAATTATGAAAACTCTCAAAGGCAGCGAGCATTATTCAATCCAGAACTATATTGTATTTAATGCCAGCAGGTCACTCACTTTGAATCTTACAAATCTGTATTACAGGAAAAGACAATTTCCACAATGCCCGATCAATTTTAATTTTAGAAGCATAATTGAACAATAACTTGTGATGTACTTTATTCTGAAACAGACACATTACTGTAATTACACCGTGCTTTAGACTTCTAGTATCAGGTTTGATCTAGTGTCATGGAATATGCTCACTTGTCACAAATATTGATAAATAAAGATTAAACATGCGTCCAAAATGTGCTGAAATGCCATGCTGGTGTGCAGTCTTTGAACAACGTTTGTTTCCCGCAAAAGGCCCAGCAGAGCCACTTTATTCACTCTAAATTCTCTCTGAAATCCATTTTAGGTTGCACACATCTACACATTCATGCTAAATTACTTTAAACAAAAATGCATTGTTTTGGACAGCGCTAATCTACAACATGCAGAGCGGAAGGGAAATCAACTGCTCTGTAACGATGACTCTTTTTCCACACCGATACTAAAATGCATTTTAAATTATGCACATCGCGCCGGACTGCCAAATAAGCGTGCTGTGTGGTACAAACTATTCGTATTATTAAATTATTCTGATCCAGTCTACAGTTTTAGAGGCGTTATTCTATTTTTGGCAACAGATGTTCATTAAGGGACACCCCCAGTCATTAACCCACGCATTGCCTGGCCAACTTTGAATGACTTTCCTCCTCAGCAGACTACGTGATGTGGGACCCAGTGGCAGGGAGGGACAGGCGCGGGACCAGCATCACAAAGACATTGTGCGTGGGGGTGGGGAGGAAGGGGGTAGCCAGAAGGGAGAAGTCCACTTGAAAACACCATGCACCTGTTCACAGAGAGTTTCTGTCCAGCAGCGAAAGAACATACCAAAACCCCAGAAATGTTACTGCTTACAGGCACATTCAAGGAAGCACAGGCAAGAGTAGTTTCTCAAAACACAACTCTTCTTCCCAGAGATGCAGCAAAAAACGAGCGGAGATCCAACCAAACAGAGGTAAAAAGAGTGCTAAAACAAGGATGCAATCCCTTAGACCTATCTCTAACCGCCCTGCCCTGGCCGGTCCGGACTATGAGTCTGCTGATATGTTGTGCCTGACCACCTTTCCCTGGACACAAGATGCAAAAGTAGTAGCAAGCCAACAGCCTGGCTTACAGCTGAAAATCTACCATCCCTTACCTGCTGAAGACTTTCTTTATCCTCTGCAGCAGTGTGGGCGATATGGAGATGCTTTCTGCTGGAATGTTTTCAATGGTAGTAACAACATGATTTTGCTGCTCGGGGATCATTGCTACAAGGGGAGAAATTTCAGAGGGCAGGGTGCATTCTGCGCTGTCCAATGTAGCGGAAAATGGTTCCCGACTAGGAGGGGATCCGGTAACACGAATAGCAATTAGTATACTAATGATCTGCCATGGTCCTTCGCTGCTGCCGGTTGCTTTAAATCCAAATTTTGATAATCCTTCAGTTTCGGTGCAAATGCCCTTATTCCCGTGTAAGGCTTCAATGTATCAGGTTTGCGAGCACTTTTAAGCACACACACACTCACACACGCAAAAGCACATACACAAAAATCTGGAAGCAATGGGTGCCAACAGAGGGACTGCCGTGACAGCAAGCACAGACAACCGTTTTCTTCTTCGTTGCAATATGTATCCAGTAGAGGGAGCTCATACCATTTCCACTCGGTCCTGCATTGCATGTTGGGAAATGCAGTTTTTGGCCCACCCGTACATCGCGTGACCATCTTTTGTCTCCAGGTACCTCTCAAACTCTCAACGAAAGAAACGTGGACAATAAAAATAATGGGGGGGGGGGGGGGGGGGGCAAAGGCCCAAAAATTAGGAGCAGATTTTAAATAACGCTTTCATAAACTTAAAAAGTTACAGTGATATAAGGATTTGTGTTACTATGTATTTTCTGGATGATATGATGTCTGAAACTTGTGTATAAGTCATTATTTAATGACTTTAATCCTCAGTAATTTGTCAGAAAGCCATACATTTTAAGAGGAACAGACCAAAATATGAGGCAAAAATCTAGACAGGTGAGCGGTTAAGTAAGTTCCGTTGGTTTTTGAGGCTTCTATTTAATTTAAGTTGCCCACAATGACTTTTTGTATACATACATTATAAAGCTGCGTCTTTCGGTGTCCTTTCACCCTCTCAAATACAGTGTTTCAAAAGTTTCGATGCTATGAATTCATTCTTCAAATCATAAAGTCGTAAAACTCTACAGTGAAAAAAATAAATATAAACTTTGTATGTGCAAACAGCGATTTTCATAATATCCTGAACGACTTTGTTCCTCACAGTGCTTCAACTCTTGGAATCCTGTGATTTCGAACCCGCCAACCTGAGAACTGTGCACTAAACCAGAGGTAATTAAGGAGGAAAAGGCACGTGCTTAAATGCTGGTACTTTTTAGACTCCATTTTAATATTTTAATTTCAGAACAATGCAACAACAGAACAAAAAATATATCAAATGAACTAATCACTTGAAAATGAACTACCAAATAAATTAAATGTGCTTGAAACTGATTTGTATTGTTTTTCATTTTCTGAAGGATGACAATTTTGTAATTACAATGGTTGCCATTATTTACTGATTGTAATCATCACTGTTCTTTCACAAAATCATAAATTTAGGATGGATGGAGCAGAAAACTTAAACAAAAATCAGGCTCATTTGAAAGGTGTACATGCCAATTAGTTAGGTTGGCAGAATGCCAGGCACATAGACATAATGAAAAACAGATCATGCTAAAAAAGTTGATGGACAGGTAGCTTACATAAGTCCTTCTAAGTTGTGAACCGCTGATTGAGGGCTCAGTGTCTGTTATTCTAAAAGTGTATTAGTTCTGGTTTAAGCACTTGGGCTTCAGGCCAGTTATTTTACATTAAGAAGGTTCGTGGTCTGCACTCTTGTGGGAGGAGAGGCTGGACTCTGCCCTTCTGAGCTGGGAATTTCTGGTTAAAGGCTTATAGTGCCTGCATATTTGAACTGTTTCTTACTGAAATTGGTACACCTTGTTTGCTGTAGCATAGACTAGATCCAGGCCTGCTGAATCTAGCTTTATTTGTATGCTTGTTGTTTGTTTGCTTGTTATTTCCCTGAAATGCTAATTCCACCTAAAACACGGCTTTTCAGCACTTCTGTGGATCCCTAGTGATATCTGCATTGCTTACTGCACTTATTTCCTTGTTTCACTTGAAAGAAAGTTACTATTTGTCATTTTTGCATTTAAGTTACCTGTAACACATTGCATTTAAGTTACCTGGCACTTGCTCACTAAAGCAATTATATAAGTCAGCACTAAAATATTAAAAGCACTACACCCTCACAAACTCCCCTTGAGTACCTCGTTCCCCACTGGCCCTTTTTTTTCAATTATAAAGGAATTCCCAATACTATTCTAGCATGTCCAAAGGTCAGTTGTCAATCTCATCTCCGGTCCAGCTGGTGAATCTGGGAATCTTGAGGCAATGTTACAACTGCCTCGTGTACACAGACAACCCTCTCCTCCTCCCAACAAATTCCAATACATGTGAGAGATACAACCATATAGCCATACTGGAGGCTAAGCTCTCTCAACTCAGTACTGGTGAAACCAGTCAGGAGGAGAAGGAAACCACACTCACTACAATTCCAGTCTCACATAGACCTACCACGACAGCAAACCAAACACATAAACACACAAAAACATACTCGGAGGCTCTAAATAAAAATCTGCCTAAGCAGCAGAGACCTCCAAAGCAGACACCCAAGCAACCGCTACCCCAAAACAAAACACGTGCAACACATAGCTCACAAAGCCAGTGTGCCGAACAGTCACAGCCCTTAAGGCTAAACAACACACCTGATACACTTGTAATAGGTGACTCTATCGTCAGGCACACTGACGCCCGCTCACCAGGCTGAACAAGGAGAAGGTCATGGTGAGCTGCCTGTCGGGCGCTAGGATCCGCCACATAACACAAGCACTCAGGTCACTCCAAGGCAAGTACAAATATGACTCAGTCATTGTCCATGCTGGTGTGAATGACCTGAGACGTACCTCCCTGGACTACATGAAAAGAGACATAGAGGAGCTCTCTGAGCATGTAGCCCAGGCCGGTATGACCCTGACCTTGAGTAGCATCTTACCCTCACCAAGAATGATGCCACAATATGAAGACAAGATGATCAATTTCGACAATTGGCTTAAGTATTGGTGTCATTCAAAGGGGATCCAATGCCTGTCAGCCTGGGATGACATGCTCGACAAGCCACGATGCTTCGCTAGCGACGGCTTGCACCTGTCACCCCTGGGCTTTCGGATATTGGCAAAGGCTCTTGCTACCCCCATAGTGCCTTTTTTAGGCAAGGCTCAAAAGACAAACCCATCTCCATAGGTATCACAAGGGATAAGAAACTAAGAGTAATGCTACTCAACGCCAGAAGTCTAAACCTCAAGATGCACGCACTCAAAACTCTCCTTAGCATAGAGAACATCGATATCTGTGCAGTAACAGAAACCTGGTTCAAGGCTCCCGAGAGCACCCCAGCACTACCAGGTTATACCTCATACCATGCTTTTTGGCCCCAAAACTTGTACCGAACCACAAAAAGAGGGGGAGTATCAATATTCGTCAAAGATACCCACACCTCCAGGTTGGTGGCACAGCACGAAGCATCAGAGACTATCCATGTGCAACTAACAGTGGGTAAAACTGCCTTCCAGTTTATAGCCTGCTACAGACCACCCTCCCAAACCCAGGAACCCCACTCGGCCTTCCTGAGAACACTGGAAAATATGAAGGTCTCTCCAAACACCATTATATTGGGCGACTTCAACTACCCAAACATAGACTGGGAGCATTACTCTGGCTCCAACACCCTAGCCCAAAGGTTCCTAGAATTTATAAACTCAAATGCTATGGAACAACTTGTTAACACTCCCACAAGAGGGGAAAATATACTGGACCTGATCATCACCAACATGGGGACTCTATGCTCCAGACCAGAAGTGTATCCCTCACTGGTAAGATCAGACCATAAACTAATCTCACTGGATATTCACATCCCGACTCCACCCCCTGCCCTGAAAACCACAGTGAAAAACTTCTCTAAAGCAAATTTCACACTCCTCAAAACCGAGGTGGAATCCTTCAAAGCCCCCGGGCCTGTGGAAAATATGGCCCAGACCGCAGAATTCTTTATAAACGCATTCTATGAACACCTTCAGGAATGCATGGATCATGCAATCCCAAATAAAATCAAGACCCAATCCTCCAAAGGCAGACGGCCTGTCTGGGGGACCCCAGTCATAAACAAACTATACAATAGAAGGAGTAAGCTACTACATGGTAGAGCAAAATCCCAAAAAGGGAAGGCATCTCTGATCGGTATTAGCAAAAAACTACAGGCACTCATAAAATCGTCTAAGGCCAGCTTCGAGAGAAAAATTGAACAGGACACTAAGGATAATCACAAGGCTTTCTTTAGTTATGTTAGGAACCAGGGGTGGGAATTCCCAGATATGCTCAGAATTAGTCCAAAATGACAAAAAATACACCAAACCCACAGACATTGCCAACATCCTAGCTGACAGGTTCAGCGCAAACTCCCCCCCTCCCTACCAAAAGGGCAAATATCTACCCCAGCAGAGTGCTGCCCCCCTGACATCTTAGATGCTCAGGTAAGAGCTGCCCTCTCCAAAGCAAAAAACACAGCATCAATGGGACCAGACGGTGTCCCGGGCTGCGTCCTACATGAACTCCAAGAAGAGCTAAACCCAAACATAAAACTACTGTTCAATCTCAGCCTTACTACAGGATATGTACCCAAAGAGTGGCGTACAGCAACAGTGGTCCCTCTCCACAAAGGTGGTGCCTCAACAGATCCTGGAAACTATCGCCCCATAAGTCTGACTAGCTTGGTCTGCAAAGCTATGGAAAGGATCATCATGGACCTCATAAATAAAGATATTGGGGACCTACAGACACTGGATCCTACCCAGTTTGGCTTTGTTAAGGGCAGATCCTGCCTCTTAAACCTGGTTGATTTCTTTGAAACAGTCACCAAGGCCATTGACGAGGGTAAGGTGGTCCACACAGCCTACCTGGACCTCGCAAAAGCCTTCGATACAATACCCCACTCGGGCATTATAGATAAGCTCACCAGCTTAAATATAAACCCCTATGTCACTAGATGGGTTGCAAACTGGCTCAAGGACAGAACCCACATGGTTAGAATTGCTGGAGCCATGTCAGACTCCAAACCAGTTACAAGTGGCGTCCCACAAGGCTCAGTCCTGGGACCTCTCTTGTTCAGTATATATTTCTCGGAGGTACAGGCCAACATGGAAGGACTGTGGCTGACCAAGTTCACAGATGACTGCAAACTGGGCACCATAATCGACTCTCCAGCCGACACAAGCATCCTCCAAAAGGGCCTCATAGAAACAGACAACTGGTGCCAGAGCCATGGCCTCAAGCTAAATGCCAAAAAGTGTATAGTCATCCCCTTTGGCAAAAACAAAGTGCCCACAAATTACCACATAGGTGGTAATCCATTAAGTACAGAAGAAGTAATTAGGGACCTGGGGACCCAAGTTGATAGCAATCTCTCATTTGACAACCACGTGGCCAAAGTGGTTAGAAAAACATTTTATATAGCCCACCTAATCATGAAGGGATTCACATCTAGATCAGGGAGGTCATCGTGCCTCTTTACTCATCCCTCATCAGGCCTATAATTGAGTACAATGCCCCTTTTGGGATGTACCTTACCAGACACCTGCAGCAACTGGAAAGACCCCAAAAGTACCTCACCAAGAGGATCAAAGGGCTCAAACAGATGCCATATGCTGCCCGGTTAAAGAAACTCCAGCTCTACTCAGTGGCATACCGCCTGCTCAGAGGCGATCTGTGCCTGACGTATAAAGCCATGTCCAACCCGGAATTAATGGACATGCTGCACCTCAGAAAATCCAAATCCCATCGAGCTGCGCGCTCGAGAGACTTGAATCTCAGCACTGAAATAAATAGGACATGCTGGAGGGACAGATTCATAACCCAGAGGCTCCCTTCACTCTGGAATAAAATCCCAGTCCAGGTTAGGCAGAGTCCCTCACTGACTCTCTTCAAGAGGAATCTTGATGAGTGGATGGGAGATCATAGGTTTACCCCGGGTATCACTTCTGTGTCACTGTTAGACAGAGGCACAGTATACTAACCTCAAAAAAGGGCATAGCAAAATTAATTTAAAATGGGTGGCGAAAGCCAAACACACTCTGGCTAGGCTTATAAATGCCCTAGGGCAGATAGCCTAGTATGAACCTATGAACATACAGCTACTGTGCTGTAGCCACACTTTGCCTGAATGTAATCAAATGTGTACTTTTCAGCTGCCTAGGATTTAGAAGTGTTACGGTTTCTTCCCTTAGAACTACCCTGCTGCCCTACTGCTACCCACACTTAATGTTCACAATAAAGTTTGTATTTTGTTGTACTTAACTTTATTTTGGTAAATTAACTTTATTTTGGTAAATTAATATTGTTATGCAAAGACTCTTTCACTAAATAAATGTCTGCCATTATTTGTAGAAACAGAGCTGCATAAAATAAGACAAATTCCCTCTTTCTTACCCTTAGCTATGATCTTTGAAGGCCCGAACTGTGATTTTATTGCTTAGAAATTGGGAAGATTGTGATCTCATGTGTGGCAATCCCAACAATGTGCTCTGCTTCTAATATTAGAAATGCCTCTGATTTTTGTTCAGAATTTTAATTATGCTCTACATTTTTGGATGGTAGGACTACAATGGATTTATATCATTTTATATTTGTAGAATTTCCTACAATTGGTATAATGTTTGGGATTCCCAGGTTACAGACCAAAGCCATCCTTTGCCTTTTAGGCCTATTGTTTCAGCATCTGGTAGCATTCCTGAAACTATTGCAGTTTTCTTATATGCTGTTTTCATTCTTATAGTTAAACAAATGCTAAGTTATATAAAGGACTCTTGGGACTTTTTGAATTCAATTAGACACCCTACATTTACAGGGTGAGAATGGGTACTTTACCATGGATGTCACATCATTATATATTAGAATTTCTTCAAGTGAAGGGATTGAATTTCTGGGAATGTATTTATCCCACAACACCAAGTTATCTAATTTTGAAATAAATACTTTTTGGTTTGCTGATGGAAATAATACTAGAAAAAAAATATATATATATATATTATTATTTTTTTCATTTAATGGTACAGTCTATCAGCAACTTAAGGGAGTAGCCATGGGAGCTGCTGTTGTTACTTCATTTGCTAATTTAGTGTTGGGTTGGTGGGATACAAACATCTTACTTAAGTTCATATTTTTTCTGATAAAGTTTTATTTTACAAAAGGTTTGTGGACAACTTATTTTTATAGGGCATGGGTCTATAGGTGTAATATATGAGTTTGTTTCTTTTTTAAATCAGACCTATACCTTAGGCTCTATAAGGTTTTATGTTCATTTTTTTAGATGTACAAATAAAGTTATTTAGCAAAAAAAAAATTATAGTAGTATTTTTATAAACATTTGTTTTGTTAATTATTTGCACTTTTCTAGGGCACATCCATTTCATATGAGCAATTATATTCCACGTGACCAGATGATTATATTGTCCTGTCTGACACAGCAGGTTTTTTTTTTTTTTTTGCAAGGTGTGCTTGAGATTAAAAATATGTTTTATTCCATAGACTATAATTTAACTAAACTGAGTAATATTGCAGATAAAATGTTATCTAAAAGAAATACATATTTTCCACTTGTATTGATCTCTGGGATTCATAATCTAGGTACAAATAATATTCTTTGCAATAGTTAGCTGACAGCAATGAAATTAAAGATGTTATTTTAAATAATTGGAAAGGAAATTATGAAATTATTAAAGCAGTTGGGCTTGTTCCGATTTTTACTTATAGGAGAGCTAGTTGTCTCAAGAGTATTTTGGATAATTGTAGTACAAACGTTTTAAGTCAAATTACATGTAAAGATAATGGAATGTTTAAATATTTTTTTTGTACAACATGTAATTATATAATGGGGTGGTCTGAATATGAATGTTTCTTATTTTAAAACAACTATACATGTAAAAGGACATTTTACTTTTAACTGTGTAGGTTTCATTTTTGTATCAGTATGCTCTTCACGTGATGCTTTTTATGTAGGGATGGCCACTAGGAAAGTATCTAAAAAAATTAAGGACCATTTGCATGCCATCAGAAGTAAGGATGAAACTAATGCTTTGTACAAACATACTTGAACATGTAGTAGCTTTAAGAAATGTTACTTTTCTGTGTTAGATAATGTACTATTAGTTACAGGGGAGGTGATTATAAAAATATGTTAGAAGCAGTTGAAAATATGTGGCATATTGCATTTAATTTTGATTTGAGGCGTTCTTGACTAGGGTCAGTTATAAAAGTTACCAAAGAATTCCTTTGCAACTGTGAACAGTATCAGTTAATTAGTATGGGGAGCTGAGAAACAGCATTGCTCTTTTATTTAGAAATACCTGTAATTAGCTGAAGTGTTTGTGTGGTCTGCATTGCTCTGATTATCCCTCATCTATGCATTTAATTTTGATTTGAAACTCTTTATTTAAGGTTTGATCATTTCTATTTTGTATCTTATTCTAGTATTACATTTGTTTTGTTTTAAGTTTTCTGATCTGTTGGAGTTTTAAGAGAGTTCCCCCTTCTACCCACCCAGTCCTTGTTGTGTCCTTAAATTTGGTGGCTTCCCTGCCACTACTATAAATTTCATTTTGGACACTCCTCCCAGTCCCATCTCATTAGCTTATTCTACTGAGTACAGAGAGATCATTTGGGAAGGCCGACCTCCTTAGTTTTCCAACCTTGAATTATAGTGTTGCATCCTTTCCCACTTACCTAAAGAAAAAAAATGCACTTTATACACCTGCTTTAATATATTTCTGTTTTGAGCTACTTCACTTTGCTTTTGCTGCTTGTTCTTAAAAGTACTCAATTGCATTTATTCTGCTGCATTTATTACTGTTTGTTAGTAGACTGATTAAATTCTAACTGTTATTCTAAGCCTTTTGGTTCAAGCACTTGGGCTTCTGGCAAGTTGTTTTACATTAAGAAGGTTTGTGGTCTACACTCTTGTGGCAGGAGAGGTAGTGTACATCCTTCTAATTTGGGAATTGCTGGTTGAAGGCTTAATGTCTGTTATTCTATAAGTGCCTTAGTTCTGGTTTAAGCACTTGGGCTTCAGGCCAGTTATTT
Organism: Protopterus annectens; assembly: GCF_019279795.1. Taxonomy (NCBI): domain Eukaryota; kingdom Metazoa; phylum Chordata; order Ceratodontiformes; family Protopteridae; genus Protopterus; species Protopterus annectens. The sequence continues at coordinate 239,016,284 of NC_056726.1, forward strand.
TACATAAAAAGGTTTGTGGTCTGCACTCTTGTGGGAGGAGAGGGTAGATTCTGCCCTTCTGAGCTGGAAATTGCTGGTTGAAGGCTTATTGTGCCTGCTTATTTGAGCTTTTTCTTTCTAAAATTGGTGCGCCTTGTTTGCTGTACCATAGACTAGAGTCAGACCTGCTAAATCTAGCTCTGTTTGTATAACTTTAGCACTCATCCAGGTCATATTTTTGGAGAGGGTTCCCCTGTATCCTAGTGGCGGGAGTGTGCAGTTAGAACTTGTCTGACTGAAGACTGCTGGAACAGGGCTCAGTTTTGAGCTTTTTTATTGGTTAATTCGTTAATTTGTTTAAATCAGTTTTCTCTTGTTTGCTACTGTTATATTAAGTGTGTATCTGTTCTCCTGTGTTAAATCGACCTAAACAGAGTTACATATCGTTAGCATTGTCTGGTTACAGGTTTTTATAGGTTCATAGGTAGGTACTGGGCTATTTGCCCGAGGGAATTTATATGCCTAGCCAGAGTGTGTCAGCTTTCGCCGCCCCATTGATTAATTAACTGAGCCTCTGTCAAGAAAAGCCAATGAAGTGATCCCAGGGGTGTATTTTCTGTTAAACCATCCACTCGTCAAGGTTTCTCTTGAAGAGTGTTAGTGAGGTGCTCTTCCTAATGTAGTTAGGAATTTTGTTCCAAAGCATGGGGAGTCTCTGTGACAGGACTCTATCCCTCCAGCGTGTTCTATTTATTGTTGTGGCGAGGTTTAGCTCACTAGAGTGAGTGACTCGCAGTGACTTGGATTTCTTTAGGTGGAGCATGTCCATCAATTCTGAGTTGGACATGGCTTTGTAAGTCAGGCAGAGATCACCTCTGAGTAAGCAATATGCCACTGAGTACAGCCGGAGTTTTTCCACTCGGACTGAATAGGACATATGTTTGAGGCCAGTAATACTGACATTGCCAACATCCTGGCAGATAGATTCAGTGCAAACTTCACCCCCCTCTCACCCCCAAAAGGGCCCAAAACAATACTGGAAAAGTGTACTGTCTCGGAAATCACAGACACACAGGTGAAAACAGCCCTTTCAAAAGCCAAAAGCACAGCATCAGTGGGGCCAGATGGTGTCCCAGGCTGTGTCTTGCACGAACTACAGAATGAACTAACCCCCCAGTGAGTGAGTATGCGAACCCTTTAGTAATTAGATGAGCTACATAGAATGATTTCCCAACTACTTTGGCAATATGATTATCAAAGTAGAGATTACTATTTACCTGGGTCCCCGGATATCTTATTACCTGTTTTGTATTAAGGGGGCTGCCACCTATGTGGTAATTCATGGGTGTTTTGTTTTGCCCAAACAGGATGACTATGCATTTTTTGGTATTTAGCTTGAGACCATGACTTTGACACCAGGTGTCCGTCTCAGTAAGGCCCTTTTGGAGAATGTCCGTGTCAGCCGGAGAGTCAATTATGGCTCCCAGTTTGCAGTCATCGGTGAACTTGGTTAGCCATAGTCCTCCTGTGTTTGTCTGTACTTCTGAGAAGTATATTCCGAACAGTAGGGGTCCCTGAACCAAGCCCTGTGGGACACCACTTGTGAGTGGTTTAGAGTCAGACCTGGAGCCTGCTATTCTTACCGTGTGAGTTCTGTCTGTAAGCCAGTTAGCAACCCATCTCATGACATAGGGGTTTATGTTCAGGTTGGTGAGTTTTTCTATAGTTCCCGAGTGGGGAATGGTGTCAAAAGCCTTGGCAAGGTCAAGGTAGGCCGTGGGAACCACCTTACCCTCATCTATGACCTTGGTGACTGTCTCGAAGAAGTGAATCAGGTTTAGAAGGCATGATCTGCCCTTTACAAAGCCGAACTGGGTCAGGTCAAGTGTTTGTAGGTTCACAATATCTTTGATAATGAGTTCCATGATGATGTGTTCCATAGCCTTGCAGACCAAGCTAGTCAAGCTTATGGGGCAATAGTCACCAGGGTCAGTTGTGGCCCCTCCTTTGTGGAACGGAATAACCGTTACTGTGTGTCATTCTATGGGCACGTAGCCTGTGGAAAGGCTGAGGTTGAACAGTGTGTTTAGGTGGGGGGTTAGTTTGTTCTGTAGCTCGTGCAAGACACAGCCTGGGACACCATCTGTCCCCTTTGATGCTGTGCTTTTGGCTTTTGAAAGGGCTGTTTTCACCTGTGCGTCTGTGATTTCCGGGACAGTACACTTTTCCAGTATTGTTGTGGGCCCTTTTGGGGGTGAGAGAGGGCTGAAGTTTGCACTGAATCTATCTGCCAGGATGTTGGCAATATCAGTAGGTTCAGTATATTTTGTGCTATTTTCCACTAGCTCAGAGCATATCTGCGAGTTGCCACTTAGATTCTTAACATAGCTAAAGAAGGCTTTGTGGTCATCTTTTGAATCCTTGGCTATTTTTCTTTCGAAGTTAGCCTTGGATGATTTTATGAGGGACCTTAGTGTCTTACTGATACTGATCAGGGATGTCTTTCCTTCTTGGGATTTGCTTTTTTTCTGAACTAGTTTCCTCCTTCTATTGTATAGCCTGTTTATGGCTGGGGTCCACCAGACTGGTTTCCTTCTCTTAGGAGAGTGAGTCTTGGTTGTGCTTGGGATGGCACGATCCATGCATCCTTGTAGGTGCTCATAGAGTGCATTTGTAAAGGTTCCTGCATCTTGGACACTGTTATCCTTTAGCGTGGGGTCTGTGAAACTTGCCATCTCTGTCTTAAATAAGGTGAAGTTTGCTATAGACAAGTTTTTCACTGTGGTTTCCTTGCTTGGGGGTGGTAGTGTGGTGTGGACATCCGGAGTGATTAGTTTATGATCTGATCTAACCAATGACAGGTTGACCTCCGGTGCGGAACACCTGTCGCCCATGTTGGTGATGACCAGGTCCAATATGTTTTCACCTCTGGTAGAAGAGTTTACCAGCTGATCCAAGGCATTTGAGTTGATAAATTCCTGGATGCGCTGGACCTGGGAGTTTGTGCTTGAGTAGTTTTCCCAGTTAACCGTAGGGTAATTGAAATTGCCCGATATCAGGGTGTTCAGTAGGACCTTCATGTTTTTCAGTGTCTCCAGAAAGGTGGAGTGGTGGCACTGGGTCATGGAGGGTGATCTGTATCAGGCCACAATTTGCATTGCAGATTTGCCCGATGTTAGTTGCACATGGATGATCTCAGAAGTATCATGCTGCGCCACTGATGAATATGGATACACCCCCTCCTTTTGTGTTTCGGTCCATGTTCTGTGGCCGAAATGTGTGGTATGAGTTGTAGCCCAGTAGTGCTGGGGTGCTCTGTGGAGCCTTGAACCAAGTTTCAGTTACTGCATAGATGTCGACATTCTCCATACTGAGGAGTGCTTCGAGCTCGTGCATTTTGAGATTTAAACTCCTGGCGTTGAGTAGCATAACCCTCATTTTTTTATTTGTGCTGTTTACGGGGGTGGGTTTGACTTTTGACCCTTGCCAAAAAAGGCACTATGGGGGCAGCAAGAGCCTTGGCCAGCATTTGAAAGCCTAGGGGTGACAGGTGCAAGCCATTTCTTGCAAAGCAACAAGGCTTGTCGAGCATGTCGTCCCAGGCTGACAGACACTGGATCCCCTTTGAATGACACCAGAAGCTTAGCCAATTGTTGAAATTGATATTTTTTTTCTTTATATTGCGGTATCATTCTTGGTGAGGGCAGGATGCTACTCAGGGTCAGGGTCATACCCGCCTGGGCTACATGATCAGAGAGCTCTTCCATTTCTCTTTTCATGTAGTCCTGGGAGGTACATCTCAGGTCATTCACACCAACATGAACAATGACAGATTCATATTTGTACTTGTTCTGGAGTGACCTGAGTGCTTGTGTAATGTGGCTTCTGGCTCCCGACAGGCAGCTAACAGTAACTTTCTCCTTGTTCAGCCTAGTGAGTGGGACGTCAGTGTGCTTGACTATAGAGCCACGTATTACTAGTGTGTTAGGTATGTTATTTCGCCTTAAGGGCTGTGATTGTGCAGCACACTGATTTTATGTTTTATGTGTTTGGTTTGTGACGGGAGGTGCAGTTTTTTGGGGCGTCAGCTTTGGAGGTCTCTGATGTTTTGCACGTTTTTATTTAGAGCCTCCGAGTATGATTTCATGCATTTATGTGTATTTTTTGCCAGTGCTGGTTTAGTATGTCTATGTGAGGCTGGAGGTGTGGTGCAAGTGTTAACCTTCTCCTCATGGCTGTCTGCTCCAGTCTTGGGTGGAGAGAGCTTAGCCTCCTATTTAGCTATATAATTGCATATCTCGCATATGTTAATGTTTTGTGGTAGGAGGAGAGGGTTGTCTGTGTACATGAGGCAGTTGTAACATTGCCTCAGGATACCCAGGTTCACCAGCTGGACTGGAGAGTATACCTGAAATTGCCCTTTGGTCATGCCTGAATAGTAAGGTGAGCTGCTTAGTCGCTTGGTTGGTGAGGGGTGAATAATGAACATTGCCCTGCTGGGCAATGAAGTGTCAGGGTATATTAGTGCTTGCTATTAGATCTGAGCAAGTGCTGGACTGTAGGATGCTTTTTAAGTGCTTAGGTTGAGAGTTAGACTACTTTCAAGGGAAAAACTGAAGAGGAGACTTGGTGGAGCCGGGAATAATTTAGCCCTAGCTAACATAGCGCTGCCTGGATGTGCAAAACTGTGCAAACATGGTTTTTACAGCAGGGAAATGAAAGAGATAGAAATTAGCCTAAAATGGCCTATAAACTACTAACTTCTGGGCTGGAACCACTCCTCCAGGGACAGATGGCTGCTCAAAGCTCCCTCTCTCACAGGTGAACAGAGAAACCTCCTTCTATCCAAGTAAGGTATGGGCAACTCAGAAACTTGTAACACAGCCCTGCATTCAGCACTAGCCTGAAAACTGGACTATACTAGCTTAGAAAGGTGGGAAACAAGGGAGATTTTTTTGAAAAGATAAGGCAAAAATAGTAAAAAATACACTTAAAACAGCTTTAAATGACTACAAATAGTAAAAAATACACTTAAAACAGATTTAGATGACTACAAGCAATCAGAAAAGGCTTTTAAACAAATTACCCAATTAACCAGTAAAAAAATCTCAAAACTGAGCCCTGTTCCAGTAGTCTTCAATCATACAAGTTCTAACTGCACACTCCTGCCACTGGGGTGCAGGGGAACCTTCTCCAAAAAAGAAGGCCTGGATTAGTGCTCAAGTTATACAAACAAAGCGAGATTCAGCAGGCCTGAATCTAGTTTATGTGACAGCAAACAAGGCGCACCAGTTTCAGTAAGAAACAGTTCAATATGCAGGCACTATAAGGCTCTAACCAGAAATTTCCAGCTCAAAAGGGCAGAGTCCAGCCTCTCCTTCCACAAGAGTGCAAACCACAAACCTTCTTAATGTAAAATGACTGGTCTGAAACCCAAGTGCTTAAACCAAAAGGGTTAGAATGATAGCTACACTTTAATCAGGTTACTACCAAGCAGTAATAAATACAATTGAATACTTTTAAGAAGGCCTGGATTAGTGCTCAAGTTATACAAACAAAGCTAGATTCAGCAGGCCTATATCTAGTCTATGCTACAGCAAACAAGGCGCACCAATTTCAGTAAGAAACAGTTCAAATATTCAGGCACTATAAGCCTTTAACCAGATATTCCCAGCTCAGAAGGGCAGAGTCCAGCCTCACCTCCCACAAGAGTGCAGACCACGAACCTTCTTAATGTAAAATAACTGGCCTGAAGCCCAAGTGCTTAAACCAGAACTAATACACTTTTAGAATAACAGACACTGAGCCTTCAATCAGCAGTTCCTAACTTAGAAGGATATAAGCTACCTGTCCTGCCACAACAGTGCAGACCACTTATTCTTCTTCTTTCAGCTTTTCCTGGTTAGGGGTCACCACAGCGGATCACATGTCTGCTCATGATTGGCAGTGGAGTTTTACAGTGATGAGTTGCAAGCCTGGCACCCAACCTTCTACAGAAGGCACACACATGCAAACACTCACACCTAGGTCCAATTTAGAGTGTCCAAGCCACCTACAGCATGTTTTTGGGATGTGGGAGGAAACCGGAGCACCCGGATGAAACCCACACGACCACAGGGAGGAAATGCAGACTCCACACAGAAGGCACCCCAGCCGGGGATTGAACCGGTCAACCTCTTGCTGTGAGGCGGCAACGCTAACCGCTGCACCACCATGGCCGCCCACAACAATGCAGACCACAAACCTTCTTAATGTAAAATAACTGGTCTGAAGCCCAAGTGCTTAAACCAAAAGGCTTAGAATGATAGCTACACTTTAATCAGGTTACTAACAAGCAGTAATAAATACAATTGAATACTTTAAAGAAGGCCTGGATTAGTGCTCAAGTTATACAAACAAAGCTAGATTCAGCAGGCCTGGATCTAGTCTATGCTACAGCAAACAAGGCACACCAATTTCAGTAAGAAACAGTTCAAATATGCGGGCACTGTAAGCTTTTAACCATAAATTCCCAGCTCAGAAGGGCAGAGTCCAGCCTCTCCTCCCACAAGAGTGCAGACCACAAACCTTCTTTGTGAAAGCAGATGAATAAAGTGCAATTTTTTTGAGTGAGCAAATGAGATAGGCCCAGGAGGAGTACCCAAATGCAAATTTACAAGAGGGGTGGGCAGTTTCAAAGCCACCAAGATTAACACCAAAACAAAAGCAGGGAGGGTGGGTGGGGAACTAACTGAAAAAAACAGAGCCACAACTTCCAGCAAGATATTATTCAATGCAACACAAATAAATCAATTTAAATGCTGTATTATTTGAAAAAAGTGCGGATAAAGATTTACTTAAATTCACTTATACGTCCAGTTAATTGCAGGTAGGTCTTCCCCGGCCAAATCTCAGCGTTTAAGCAGAAAATAATTCAAAGTGTACCACTAATATAAGGCAGAAACTGAATATCAATGAAGTGAAACTTCCCCCACTTATCACGGGCTATGCAAGAATTCTATCTATCACTAAATTCTAACAAGCATTAACTGAAAAAACAGAGCCACAACTTCCACCTAGATAGTATTCAATGCAACACAAATACATCAATTTAAATGCAGTATTATTTGAAAAAAGTGCAGATAAAGATTTACTTAAATTCGCTTATACGTCCAGTTGATTGCAGGTAGGTCTTAGCCGGCCAAACCACAGAAATTAAGCAGAAAATAATCCAAACTGTACCACTTATATAAGGCAGAAACCGAATATCAATGAAATGAAACTTCCCCCACTTATCACTGGCTATGCAGGATTTCTAACTAGCACTAAATTCTAACAAGCATTAACTGAAAAAACAGAGCCACAACTTCCAGCTAGATAGTAATCAATGCAACACAAATAAATCAATTTAAATGCTGTATTATTTGAAAACAAAGTGCAGATAAAGATTTACTTAATATCACTTATACGTCCAGTTGATTGCAGGTAGAGCTTAGCTGGCCAAACTCAGAGTTTAAGCAGAAAATAATCAAAACTGTATCACTTATATAAGGCAGAAACCGAATATCAGTGAAGTGAAACTTCCCCCACTTATCAGTGGCTATGTAGGAATTCTAACTAGCACTAAATTCTAACAAATATTAACTGAAAAAACAGAGTCACAACTTCCAGCTAGATAGTAATCAATGCAACACAAATAAATCAAATTAGATACTGTATTATTTGAAAAACTGCAGATAAAGATTTACTTAAATTCAGTTATACGTCCAGTTGATTGCAAGTAGGTTTTAGCCAACCAAAGCTCAGAGTTTAAGCAGAAAATAATCCAAAATGTACCACTTATATAAGGGAGAAACTAAATATCAGTGAAGTGAAACTTCCCCCCACTTATCACTGGCTATGCAGGAATTCTAACTAGCACTAAATTCTAACAAGCATTAACTGAAAAAACAGAGTCACAATTTCCACCTAGATAGTATTTAATGCAACACAAATAAATTAATTTAAATGCTGTATTATTTGAAAAAAGTGCAGATAAAGATTTACTTAAATTCACTTATATGTCCAGTTGATTGCAGGTAGGTCTTAGCTGGCCAAAGCTCAGAGTTTAAGCAGAAAATAATCCAAAATGTACCACTTATATAAGGCAGAAACCGAATATCAATGAAGTGAAACTTCCCCCACTTATCACTGGCTATGCAGGAATTCTAACTAGCACTAAATTCTAACAAGCATTAACTGAAAAAACAGAGGCACAGCTTCCAGCTAAATAGTATTCAATGCAATACAAATAAAGCAATGTAAATACTGTATTATTTGAAAAAAGTGCAGATAAAGATTTACTTAAATTCACTTATATGTCCAGTTGATTGCAGGTAGGTCTTCGCTGGCCAAAGCTCAGAGTTTAAGCAGAAAATAATCCAAAATGTACCACTTATATAAGGCAGAAACCGAATATCAATGAAGTGAAACTTCCCCACTTATCACTGGCTATGCAGGAATTCTAACTAGCACTAAATTCTAACAAGCATTAACTGAAAAAACAGAGGCACAGCTTCCAGCTAAATAGTATTCAATGCAATACAAATAAAGCAATGTAAATACTGTATTATTTGAAAAAAGTGCAGATAAAGATTTACTTAAATTCACTTATATGTCCAGTTGATTGCAGGTAGGTCTTAGCCAGTCAAAGCTCAGAGTTTAAGCAGAAAATAATCCAAAATGTACCACTTATGTAAAGCAGAAACTGAATATCAGTGATGTGAAACTTCCTTCACTTATCACTGGCTATGCAGAAATTCTAACTAGCACTAAATTCTAACAAGCATTAACTGAAAAAACAGAGCCACAACTTCCAGCTAGATAGAATTCAATGCAACACAAATACATCAATTTAAATGCTGTATTATTTGAAAAAAGTGCAGATAAAGATTTACTTAAATTCGCTTATATGTCCAGCTGATTGCAGGTAGGTCTTAGCCGGACAAAGCTCAGAGTTTAAGCAGAAATTAATCCAAAATGTACCACCTATATAAGGCAAAACTGAATATCAATGAAGTGTAACTTCCCCCACTTTTCACTGGCTATGCAGGAATCCCAACTAGCAGAAAATTCTAACAAGCATTACCTGAAAAAGCAGAGCCACACCTTCCAGCTAGATAATATTCAAGGCAACACAAATAAATCAATTTAAATGCTGTATTATTTAAAAAAAGTGCAGATAAAAATTTACTTAAATTCACTTACACATCCAGTTGGTTGCAGGTAGGTCTTAGCCGGCCAAAGCTCAGAGTTTAAGCAGAAAATAATCCAAAATGTTCCACTTATGTAAAGCAGAAACTGAATATCAATGAAGTGAAACTCCCCCCACTTCTCACTGGCTATGCAGGAATTCTAACTAGCACTAAATTCTAACAAGCATTAACTGAAAAAACAGAGCCACAACTTCCAGCTAGATAGCATTCAATGCAACACAAATACATCAGTTTAAATGCTGTATTATTTGAAAAAAGTGCAGATAAAGTTTTACTTAAATTCACTTATACGTCCAGTTGATTGCAGGTAGGTCTTAGCCGGACAAAGCTCAGAATTTAAGCAGAAAATAATCCAAAATGTACCACCTATATAAGGCAAAACCGAATATAAATGAAGTGAAACTTCCCCCACTTTTCACTGGCTATACAGGAATTCTAACTAGCAGAAAATTCTAACAAGCATTACCTGAAAAAGCAGAGCCATGCCTTCCAGCTAGATAATATTCAAGGCAACACAAATAAATCAGTTTAAATGCTGAATTATTTAAAAAATGTGCAGATAAAGATTTACTTAAATTCACTTTTACAGCCAGTTGATTGCAGGTAGGTCTTAGCCGGCCAAAGCTCAGAGTTTAAGTGGAAAATAATCCAAAATGTACCACTTAGATAAGGTAGAAACCGAACATCAATGAAGTGAAACTCCCCACACTTATCACTGGCTATGCAGAAATTATAACTAGCACTAAATTCTAACAAGCATTAACTGAAAAATCAGAGCCACAACTTCCAGCTAGATAGTATTCAATGCAACACAAATAAATCAATTTAAATGCTGTATTATTTGAAAAAAGTGCAGATAAAGATTTACTTAAAGTCACTTATACGCCCAGTTGATTGCAGGTAGGTCTTAGCCGGCCAAAGCTCAGAGTTTAAGCAGAAAATAATCCAAAATGTACCACTTATATAAGGCAGAAACCGAATATGAATGAATGAAACTTCCCCCACTTATCACTGGCTATACAGGAATTCTAACTAGCACTAAATTCTAAAAAGCATTAACTGAAAATACAGAGCCACACCTTCCAGTTAGATAGCATTCCATGCAACACTAATAAATCAATTTAAATGCTGTATTATTTGAAAATGTGCAGCTAAAGATTTACTTAAATTCACTTATACGTCCAGTTGATGGCAGGTAGGTCTTAGCCAGCCAAAGCTTAGAGTTTAAGCAGAAAATATTCCGAAATGTACCACTTATGTAAAGCAGAAACCGAATATCAATGAAGTGAAACTCCCCCCACTTCTCACTGGCTATGCAGGAATTCTAACTAGCACTAAATTCTAACAAGCATTAACTGAACAAAATAGAGCCACAACTTCCAGCTAGATAGTATTCAAAGCAACACAAATAAATCTATTTAAATGCTGTATTATTTGAAAAAAGTGCAGATAAATATTTACTTAAATTCACTTATACATCCAGTTGATTGCAGGTATGTCTTAGCCGGCCAAAGCTCAGAGTTTAAGCAGAAAATAATCCAAAATGTACCACTTATATAAGGCCGAAACCGAATATGAATGAAGTGAAACTTCCCCCACTTATCACTGGCTATGCAGGAATTCTAACTAGCACTAAATTCTAACAAGCATTAACTGAAAAAACAGAGCCACAGCTTCCAGCTAGATAGTATTCAATGCAACACAAATAAATCAATTTAAATGCTGTTTTATTTGAAAAAAGTGCAGATAAAGATTTACTTAAATTCACTTATACGTCCAGTTGATTGCAGATAGGTCTTAGCCGGCCACAGCTCAGAGTTTAAGCAGAAAATAATCAAAAATGTACTACTTATATAAGGTAGCAACCGAATATCAGTGAAGTGAAACTTCCCCCACTTATCACTGGCTATGCAGGAATTCTAACTAGCTATAAATTCTAACAAGCATTAACTGAAGAAACAGAGGCACAGCGTCCAGCTAGATAGTATTCAATGCAACACAAATAAATCAATTTAAATGTTGTATTATTTGAAAAAAGTGCATATAAAGATTTACTTACATTCACTTATATGTCCATTTGATGGCAGGTAGGTCTTAGCCAGCCAAAGCTCAGAGTTTAAGCAGAATATAATCGAAAATGTACCACTTATCACTAAATTCTAACAAGCATTAACTGAAATAATAGAGCCACCACATCCAGCTAGATAGTATTTAATGCAACACAAATTAATCAATTTAAATGCTGTATTATTTGAAATAAGTACAGATAAAGATTTATTTAAATTCACTTATACGTCCAGTTGATTGCAGGTAGGTCTTAGCCGGTCAAAGCTCAGAGTTTAAGCAGAAAATAATCCAAATATTACCACTTATATAAGGTAGAAACCGAATATCAATGATGTGAAACTTCCCCCACTTATCACTGGCTATGCAGAGATTCTAACTAGCACTAAATTCTAACAAGCATTAACTGAAAAAACAGAGCCACAACGTCCAGCTAGATAGTATACAATGCAACACAAATAAATCAATTTAAATGCTGCATTATTTGAAAAAAGTACAGATAAAGATTTACTTAAATTCACTTACACATCCAGTTGAATGCAGGTAGGTCTTAGCCGGCCAAAGCTCTGAGTTTAAGCAAAAAATAATGTAAAATGTATTGCTTATATAAGGCAGAAACTGAATATGAATGAAGTGAAACTTCCCCCACTTATCACTGGCTATGCAGGAATTCTAACTAGCACTAAATTCTAACAAGCATTAACTGAAAAAAACAGAGCCACAATATCCAGCTAGATAGTACTCAATGCAACACAAATAAATCAATTTAAATGCTGTATTTTTTGAAAAAAGTGCAGATAAAGAGTTACTTAAATTCACTTATATGTCCAGTTGATTGCAGGTTGGTCTTAGCCGGCCAAAGCTCAGAGTTTAAGCAGAAAATAATCCAAAATATACCACGGCAGAAACCAAATATCAATGAAGTGAAACTTCCCCCACTTATCACTGGCTATGCAGGAATTCTAACTAGCACTAAATTCTAACACTAACAAGCATTAACTGAAAAACAAGAGCCACAACATTCAGCTAGATAGTATTCAATGCAACACAAATAAATCAGTTTAAATGCTGTATTATTTGAAAAAGTGCAGGTAAAGATTTACTTAAATTCACTTATATGCCCGTTGATTGCAGGTAGGTCTTAGCCAGCCAAAGCTCAGAGTTTAAGCTAAGGTAGTTTTTCTGTATCCAGATTTGTTTGTGTGATTCCTGTGTTTCCTGCTACTCCATCTTCTGTTGGTTAGGGGCTGCCTGCACTTAGTGGGAGTTAGTGAACTGTTTGAAACTGGTCTGGCTTAGGGTGTTGAGCTAAGAGCTCAGGGACAAGGGTTGATTGGTCAATTGCAGTGTTTCTATTTTACTTTCATTTTTGTGGAATTTAAACCCAGCATTTGCATGGGTTTGTGCTTGTTTGCCCATTGTGCACCACCACTGTGCTGTTTTAACCCTTTGCGAGGTATCTCAGTTGCATTTTTTCCCTTACTAACACTCCTGCAGCTACTGTATTGATTTTATCCAGCCCTATTCACATCTATAGGTACTCTCCTCAGATAGCACCCACTCTACTATCCCTAACCTCTTTTCTTCAGATTCTGATAACCATGGATGGACAATTTCCTATGCTTTCTCCTGCTAGTCTAGTTGATATGGGCATCATAAGACAGTGTAGCAACTGCCTTATGTACACACACCTCTACTACTACCACCTAGGAGCACAATATGTGAGAGATGCAATTACATTAAGAATATAGAATCCTTGCTGTCTCACTCACAAGCCAGTACATCTGGTGTTTGGGCAAACACTACAAACACCACACCTCTAACACCACCCACATCTGTACAACACACTCCTACATACGCGGAGGTTCTCAACAAAAACAAAAGAGACCTCCAAAGCAAAAACACACACACACTTCACAATCCACAGCACCAAGCATCACACATAGTACACACATCTGTGTCTCACAGCCTCTAAAGCCCAGCCCAAACCCAGCATACCAGTCATAGGAAACTCTATTGTGAGACACACAGATGTGCCCTCATCAGGCTAGGCTAGGAGAAAGTCACGGTAAGTTGCTTGTTAGTTGCTAGAATCCATCATATCACGCATGCACTTAAGTCTCTTAACAACAGGTACTGTTATGACTCTAAGTCCATGTTGGTGTGAATGACTTGAGACATCCCTCTCTGGACTATATAAAGAGAGACATGATTGCGTTTGCTGAATATGTGTCCCAGGCAGGTATGTCCCTAGCCTTAAGCAGCATCCTACCAACACCCAGAATGATACCTCAATACAAACAGAAAATGATTGCCTTTAACAATTGGCTTAGTTTCTGGTGTCATTCCAAGAGGATCCAGTACCTAACAGCCTCGGAGGACATGACAGACAGACCACGATGCTTTGCCAGAGATGGCCTTCATCTGTCTTCTCTGGGCTTCAGGCTGCTGGCAAAAGCTCTTGCCTCCCCCACAGTGCCTTTTTAGGCAAAGTCATGAGCATAAAATTACCAACATGAAAATTTCCTCTAAACAAAATTTAAAGGTCATGCTGCTAAACACTAGGAGTCTTAGCATGAAACTGCACTCATTGCAAGCATTCCTTCCCCTGGAGGATGCTGACATTTATGCAGTCACTGAAACCTGGTTCAAAGCTATGGAGAGCACCCCAGCCTTACCAGGTTACTCATCCCACCATACTTTCAGACTCCAAATGGAGGGCTACAAAGCCAAAGGAGGTGGAGTTTCAATATTTATCAAAGGCATACACACCTCCAGGTTGTTCAAATGGTATGACGCACAGGAGACACTCCAGGTGCAGTTAACTGTTGACAAAACACCTAGCCAAATCATAGCTATCTACAGACCCCCAACCATGACTCAGGACGCCCACTCTACCTATCTGGACTTACTTGAATCGATCAAGATTCAATCCTCTACCCTGATCTTGGGTGACTTTATCTACCCAACCATAGAGTGGAAGACCTATTCTAGCCCAAACATGAATGCCCAGAGATTCCATGACTTCATCAGTGCCAATGCATTGGATCAGCTGGTCAACACCCCTATGAGAGGCGAAAATATCCTGGACCTGGTCCTAACCAACATGAATAGCCACTATAGCACCCCTACAGTGTTATCCTCCTTGGTAAGATCTGACCATAAAGCGATCACTTTTGAAGTCACCATCTCCCCTGACCCCCCCCCCCCCCGTCAGGGTCAAATGAAAAAACTTTTCCAAAGCTGACTACAGTCTCCTCAGAGCAAGTATAAGTAGCTTCACAACCACTGTCCTTTCAGTTGGAACTAGCACTAATGTCCAAGCCTACACCAAAAAAAAAAAATATATATGAGCACCTACATAGCTGTATGGACTCAGCAATACCTGACAGGACCAAATCATCTTCCTCAAGGAAAAATAAACCTGTCTGGTGGACAGCAGCAATAAATAAACTCTACAATAAAAGGAAAAAATTGCTGTCCAGGACCAAGAAGGAGCAGGTGCCAAGTTGGAAGCAATCTCTCCTTTGTGTAAACAAGCAAATAAGGTCACTGGTGAAATCCTGTAAGGCTAACTTTGAGTCCAAATTGGCCACATCCACTAAGGACAATCACAAGGCCTTCTTCACATATGTCTGCAATCTCAAAGGTAACACCCAAATCTGCTCTGAACTGGTGGCCAATAACACCACATACACAAACGCCATAGATATAGCCAACCTGCTTGCAGACAGGTTCAGTGAAAACTTCAATCCACTGTCCCCCCCATCAGTAAACCAGGACATTCCCAGCATCTTCCCCCCTCAGCCTATCACCAGGGAGCAGGTCCTTAATGCACTCTCAAAGGCAAAAAATACTGTTGTCATGGGACCCAATAACATCCCTGGCTGTATACTACATGAACTCAGGCATCAGCTGTCAGCTCCATTAGACACCCTATTCAACCAAAGCTTGAGCACCGGCTTCATCCCAGCTGAATGGAGAACAGCCACTGTCATCCCTCTACACAAAGGTGGAGCTTCCACTGACCCAGGCAATTATAGGCCCATCAGCCTAACTAGCCTGATCTGCAATGCCATGGAATGCATTATCATGTACCTTATACACAAGGACATTGACAACCTCCAAACTCTTGACCCCACACAGTTTGGTTTTGTCAAAGGGAGATCATGCCTGTTAAACTTGGTCGACTTCTTCAAAACAGTCAGCAAAGCCATGGACAAGGGGAAGACAGTGCACACCATCTACCTTGACCTAGCCAAAGCCTTTGACACTATTCCCCACTCGGGCATAATAGATAAACTCTCCCAGCTAGGCATACTGTCTCACTGATAGAACCCACTCAATCAAAGTAGGGGAAGCCACCTCTAATGGTAGACCTGTAAGGAGCAGTGTACCCCAAGGATTGGTCTTGGGTCCTCTACTGTTTGGGACATACTTTTCTGAGGTGCAAACCAAAACCAGTGGTCTGTGGCAGACCAAGATTGCAGATGACTGCAAGCTGGGCACTGTCTTAAATTCCCCTAGTGATGTGAATATCCTCCAAGAGGGCCTTTCCCAAACTAATGACTGGTACCAGAAGCATGGCCTCAAACTGAATGCTAAGAAATGCATCATTATCCCCTTTGGGGAAAAAGGCATCCCCACTAATTATCACATTAATAACAACATGCTAAGCACACAATCAGTTGTGAGGGACTTGGCACCCAGGTTGATGGCAACCTCACTACCATCACTTTGCATCCATTGTAAGGAAGGCTTTCTACATGGCCCACCTCATAAATAAGGGTATTTCATCCAGGAACAAGGAGGTCATAACATCCCTGCACTCCTCCCTTATCAGACCCATTATCAAGTACAATACCCACTTTGGCATGTACCATGCCAAGCACATGCAGTGGTTGGAGAGACCACAGAGGTTCCTGACTAGAAAAATCCAGGGTCTCAAACACTTATCCTTTACAGATAGGCTAAAAGCCCTGTCCCTCTACTCAGTCTCATACAGACTGCTCAGAGGTGACTTGTGTCTGGCATACAAGACCATCTCAGAGCCAGCCTTAATGGAGCTGCTGCATATCTGTAAGACAAACCCCACTCGAGCAACCCACACACAAGGCCTTAACCTGGTCTATGACATTAATAGAACTTGTTGGCAGGATAGATTTGTGTCCCAAACACTCCCCCATTCATGGAATAGACTCCCTCTCCATGTCAAGCAGTGTACCTCTCTAGCCCTCTTTAAGAGGAACCTGGACATCTGGATGGGAAACAGAAAATACACCCCTGGGATCCCACCTGTGTCCCTGCTAGACAGGGGAAACAGGTGCTGACTTTGAGGGAACAGGGAAAAAATGCTTGACTAGGCTTATAAGGGCCTCTGGGTCAATAGCCTAGTATCATCCTATAAAACTATGAACCTATGGTTTAAGCAAAACCATTAATATAAAATGTTTTCTTAAAAATAAAGGGCTAAATTATTAACAATTTATTAATTGCATGTCAAGTTTTATTGCATAGTTTGTGTCTTATAATGATTTATACAATATTTTTATGTATTTATATAAATACATAGAATACAATATTATAGCTTATATGCAGCTTTTTATTGTGAGCACTTTAACTGCTTAGTTGGTGATTAGGTGCATGGTGTTTTATTGGTTAATTATTGATGCAATGATGTTTAAATATTGTGTTTTTGTGTTTTGTTTTATTCTAATGAAGTCCAGTGAAGGTTGTAGATGAAAGTGCTAAAACAGTTTAATTCCGGCTTTATACAATCAATATTATCTCTCTTAGACATGAACACATCTGCTCCCCTTGCTCTACCCCTGTCAAATCAAAACCACCCACAGCTCTTCAGTTTTAGTCCAGTGCTTACCTCACTTGTAAGGAAGTTGCTCCTTAAACTAAAAGCTACTTTTGTAGCTGTAGGCCAACTACCATCAGACTACCTAAAAATGACTGCAGAAGTCATAGTCTTCCCTGTGTCCATGCTAATTAATAGGTCCATAGCAGAAAGATACATCCCATCACTGTGGAAAAAGTTCTGCATCATACCACTGCACAAAGGCATGACATCTACACTGTTTAATAACAACAGACTGATAGATATTCTCTCCCCCTCTCTAAAATATTAGAGAAATGCATCCATATACAGCTGATGCAATACCTAACCTCAAATAACCTGCTGTCAGAAACACAAATGGCTTTAGGCCCCAGCACAGCACCACTACTGCTCTACTACATTTTACCAGGATAATAAACCAACATAGAAATGATGGTCTGCTTGTGTCCACCATGTTCTTAGACTTGTCAAAGGCATTTGATAGTGTCTCACACCAGCAACTGGTCATTCGAGTTTCCTCAATAGGACTTTCACAAAACCCCTTGCTGTGGTTTCTTAGTTACCTATCTGGATGGCAACAAGCCATTAAATGGCAACAAACCTACTCATCTTTTCAACCAGTTGCTACAGGTGTTCCTCAGGGCTCTATCCTGGGTCCTCTACTGTTTAATATATTTATTAATGACTACCACACCTCCACTCACCATGTTAGTTTAGCTCGGTATGCAGATGTCTCAATATTAATATATATGGCCTCAACAATAAATAAGCTCTAAGACATTACCCAAAAATCAAAGAATCAAACCTCCTACTCAACCCCAATAAAAATAAGTTAATGCTTTTCACCCCCCAAAAGTTGCCAACATCAAAAGTAATCTTTTACCATAAAGGCAACAAATAACACTGTCACTGAAACTATAACTCACAGTAAACTTCTAGGCATTATAATAGATGACATTCATAAATATGACCACCATACATACCTCTCAATTGTCCAAATTTTCGCAGAATGTCCAGATTTTTGGCTCATATTTTTAGTCTATTCCTCTTAAAATTTGTGGTTTTCTGCAAATCACTGTGATGATTAGAGGATTGAAGTCACTAAATAATGACATACATATGGATTTCCGACTTAAATCCTTCAGAAAATATATGTTAAAACAATCCCTGTTACTCTAACAACTTTCTAAGTTTGTAAGAGCAATATTTAAAATATGTCTTTATTTTTGATTCTTTGTGTCTCCATTTTGTTGGGCCTTGTCCAGATTTCTTGCAATAAGAGGTTGAGACGTATGACACCATATATTGCACACCATTAAATCTACACACCAGAAAGTAGGGTCCCTTTATAGGATCAACGGATTCCTTACAGATGCTGCAAGAAAAACTGTAGCCACGACCATATTGCTGCCGACTCTCTCATACGTCGCTCCTATTCTAACAAACATAAACAATAATCAAAGAAAGAAATTTGTCTCCTGCTACAATAAAATAGCTAGATTTGTCCCCAATCTCTCTTATAGTACCCACCATTGTCTTAGCTTAAAGCAATTAAACTGGCTTGAACTGCACAACTGTTAACATATTCACAACTGACTAAAGCATCATCCAGAAAATGCCCTGCACTACACAACTTATTACTACCTTACTGTCCAGCAAGGAACCTCCATTCTTGTAACAAATTCTTATTACTTACAAATAAGTCAAATAATGTTGCAAGAGACTCGCTGTACTCCCAATGCATTGCTAAACTCTGGAATAGTATCCCCATGCAAATAAAACTCAACAAACTCAGTAGTTTGAAACCACTATTTAAACAACATCTTAACCAATCCTGGTCCTGTACAGGCTCATCACAGGGTTAAAACTTTTTCACTCCACAATACTATCCAAATATTCTCCTTAAACATAATATTCTCAACCTCTTACTGAAATGACAAAACAATTTTTATACATAACCGCTGCTTGTACAAAATCTTAGAATGTATATGTATAAATGTAACTTCTGTTTGTGTATACTCCATGTCTTACTGGAACTTAATATAATGCAATATAAGGAAATGGAGCTGAAAATCGTTGGACTTTCCCAGTAAACAAAGACAAATGAATAAATAAATAAATGGATAAATAAAATATCCTGTTTCCTGACTGCCAGTTGGAGTGTTTTTTGGGTTTTTTTTAATTTATTTTTGGATTTTTAACACTTGACCTGTTTACTTGCTTTATTTATGCTCTGTATTTATTTATTTATCTGTCTTTGTTGACCATGAAAGTCTAACTGGGCAGAACCCATTTTCAGCTATGTCCTGGGGAGAAGAGCACCATCACAGTACATTTATATTAACAAGTGAATTTCAGACAGTTTTCTAAAAAAAACTGTTACATTTCTTATAAAAAACATAATTACAAGACAGGTGTATGCAGTAAAGTATTTACATCAACAATTATAAGTCAATATAGTTCTTTATAGCTCTAAAATCTTGCAGGAAGTAAATAGATTGATACTGAAGAAGGGAAAACATTGTTGTAAGCAGTTCCATGTTATTACATTTCAGTAAGGAAAGGTTTGCAAGGAGTTCAAACTATGTAATGGAGTAAGTTATAAAATTATGTAGAAAAGGAGATTTTAGTATTTTAGAAGTTTTGTAAAGAGTTCAAGTGATGTAATAAGTTAAGTTATAAAATTATGTAGGTGGGGAGAGGAGATGTTAGGTGTGTATAGGAGGATAGTGGTAATAGCATAAGACAGACAGCATGGCATAGGATTGGTTCTATTTAGGCTGCCTATTCCAAATTAGAGTATCTAGAAGGTTTATAACTTAGGTACACTGGGGATGTATGAGAGGGGTGGAGCAGTGGATGGGGGAGTTAGAAAAAGAGAAAGATGAGAAGTGTTGTTTAAGAGCGAGGTGAAAGGGATGTATTGATTCAAGTGCAGGAGGTGTAATGATTCAAGTAGAGGAGTGCAAAAGGTTAGTGGTAAGCAACATGACAATGGTGTAGGCTATATCTGTCTTAGGTAAACCACAGTGTGCAGATGCATTTATAAGGAGCACCACTTTAACTAGCCCTGCCCAGAAGCAGCACATGCCCCGACTGCTGACATACCATGGCTGCATGTTGTTTTTAGTCTGCTTTGGCCCTCGTTATCCTAGGAGATCAAATGCGATTTTTTAACCTGGTTCTATGTCAAATCTGTAAAACAGATTCAACTAGTGCATTTAGTCTTCACCACTTAATGTTGTCAAAATATGGTACCACAATAAACCGAATGCATCAACATAAAATAACAGCATGAATAGAATGCACCAAATAAATATAATGGGCCAGAATTTTAGAAATACGCCAAATGTTAAAATAATTATTTCAAATACATATGTGTACCACCACAGTCTACAAAGCAGTGGCATGGCTGACTCACCCTGTGTCCCAACTATTATTCAGAATCAGGCTGTAATCTCTTCCTGTCCTCAGGCAATATTGCCCCTTAGCCTCCCCAGCTGCTTGGCAGATGTCACAGCAAGTTCTTAAGTAATAGAAGTGGTTTGATTCCAGGAGCTTTATTAGTAAAACTAATAAAAACTTAAATGAGTTCATCATGTTTGTATCATGTTTGTATCCTTGAAAACTCCTAAGCTGCTTAATTCTGGAGGAAAAAACTTTCTTAGTACTGAATTTCAAACCTGATCACAATCAGTTTCACCAAGATGAATGAATGTCTATAAAATTTGACAGAAGCATTGCCATTGTATCAGAAATGCTACTTATTTAGACCTTAGTAAAGTTTTGAAAGTGAGGGTCATAATAAATTAATAATGAAATGATCCTCATTTTGGTTATAATCTACATTTGTGCAAATAGAAGAAAAGTCTGATAATTAGAAGTCTAATAAAAATGAGAAAGAAATAAGAATGTAAGAAATAGGACCTGGTTATCACCAACATGGGCGACTGGTGTTTCACACCAGAGGTCAACCCCTCGCTGGTTGGATCTGACCATAAACAAATCACTTTGGATATCCATATTCCGCCCCCACCCCCGGACAAGAAAGCCACCGTGAAAAACTTTTCAAAAGCAAACTTCACGTTACTTAAGACTGAGGTGGAAAGTTTCAAAGCCCCCATGCAGAAGGATAACACTGTCCAAGCTGCAAAATCCTTTACTAATGCATTCTACAGGCAGCTACAAGAATGCATGGATCGTGCCATTCCAAGCAAAGACTCAACAGATGCTTTGCATGGAATGAGCTTATCCAGTGCCTCCAATGTAGCTTACCCCATGAACTGTGGACATCTGGGATAGGGACCCTAAATGGACCCTGTTCAAATCCTTGCTAGCTGAGAGGCAGTGAATGAAATGTGGCTAAATGGACCAACAAGTGGGCATCAGCAATGAGGTAATTAATTAACCTAAAGAATGAAGCCTGATATGTAATTCTGGGGGGAGGGAGGGTGATCGGATTTGATTTAGATGGTGCCAGTAGGCCAGGGAGGCAGTAGTAGTTACCGCGTTCAGCAAAGTGAAGGTCCACATGTGTGGAGGGGTTGACAGTACCTTGAAGAATCGCTTTAGGATGGCCTCAGAAGTTTCAGAAATCCTGTTGGATATTGGTAGGCAACAGGATGGCTGAGGTCATAGTTGAACAGCACAGAAAATACTCTGAGGAACTTCTGAATACAATAGACATGATCACCTCTGAGAAGGCAATGACAGAGGCTTTGGCAGAACTGGATTCATTTCTGCAAATGAGTTCTGTGCACCAGTTGTTACACTATGGCAAGGCTGATTAAGTGGAAGAGGTCTAGCTGAAATACTGAAGATACTGGACATTTTTGTGATATTACAATTAATGTGCCTTTTTGCACTGTTTGGAAAGCAAGAACACTAGTTCAAAATGGCCGCTGTTCTGTGAGCACTGCTATCACCTAGGTCTCGATATACCCTGGATTAAAACAAACGCAGAAGGCAATGCAGAATTAATAATACAGAAATAACTGTAGATATTTACTGCTAATATCATCCAGCAAACAAAAGAGGAAGAAAAAGTGACAGATTCAGCTCTGAAACAGCAGGATTAACTAAGATTTCTGAATAACAGCTTAAGCAATGTGCTACTAAGGCCCTGCATCTGACTGCAAGATTGGTAAAACACTATACAGCAAGATGTCAAAAGAGGAAAATAATATGGAAACAACAACAACTAAGACCAAATTCTCAGTACTAGCCTCACCTGAGAAAGACAACTTCAAAAAGACAAAAGACAACTAAACAAACTGACAACTCTAAAAATACAAATAAATCCAAGACAGACCAGCCAGCTAATCTGGAAGAAATAAAATCTGCCTTATTACCTATCCAGCAAGCATTAAAGGATTTATCATTACAATTTCAAACCTTTGGTGACTCATTCAGCCAAATAATATCCAGAATGGAAAAATCTGAGTCCAAAGTAATAGAAAATGAAATAAAAATAGACTCTACTTCTCAAAAAACTGATGCCCATGACAAAGAAATACAAAACTTACAAGCAAAATTAACAGACCTGGAAGCAAGATCTCGAAGGAACAATATCATCATCAGAGGAATACCTGAAACTGTACTTCATAACAATCTAATACCAACAATCAAGCAAATAATAAATTCCCTCCTAGAAGAATCTGAAGAAATGCAGCAAATAACAATAGAGAGAGCCCACAGAGCCCTGAGGGAAATGCAAACATCACTGAAACCAAGACCTGTCTATAATAAAATATTAAACTACCAAGATGTAAATAAAATCATACTGGCAGCAAAGCAAAAAGGCACACTCACCTGGAATAATAATAAAATCTCCTTTGCTCATGACCTCCCAATACAAATAAGACAAGCAAGACAACTACTATCTCCATACTGCAGGTTCCTAATAGAAAAAAAAATCAAATTCCAGGTGAAATATCCAAATCAGTTAATCTTTTACATCAAAGAGGTTAAATACATGGTTGCTAACCCCAAAGAGGCAAAAGAGACATTCCTGGTTGTTTTCAAGCAAATTCCACCTTCAGAAGTGAAATAAATCAACAAAAAAAAGATAAAGGTCCCTTGGATGAAAAAACGACCCCATTCATGAGCACTCTAGCTGGGATCCAACTCTGAAATCTTCCCCTTGCTGTCTAGGCCCTTGGGTCATTGATGTGAGCCATGAGGAACACAGGAAAGGGAAGTACAGCCTGGGTGGGAACCAAAAATGAACTGCTGTTTCCAATGCACGAATATAGGAAGGAAGTTCCCATCTCGGATACTGGCTTGCAAATTCAGTCCCCCTAGGCTTTTGATGGCTTCATTAAGAACAGTCAGACAAAATGGATTTCAGCAAGCTCCAAAGGATTTTACTGCCTGAAAAATGAAAATTGATCTACACCAGCTAAAAGAAGAAAGCTGCACCATAGATGTCAACCAACCTGCAAGCAAAACCTTGAAGAAATAAGATACTGTTGAACTGAACCATTCACTAAAACAGTACACCCAGTACTGTGTAGGTGAATGAAACTCCAGCCTTAAATAATAGGCAAGAAATAAACTGTCAGAATTATGCTAGCTCATAGATTAATATTGGGAAAAAAGGGAAAAATTGTTAAATGTTTTATGTAAATACTAGAAATGTGTTAAAAGATCCTGGAGAGAAGTAATCTCAGGAAATTAGTAAAATAACCTAACAATCCTGGGATAATGTAAATATAGCCTTAATATGTCAACTATAGCAGAAGGACTGTTTGGCTAAGCTGTTTTTCTTTTTTTTTTTTTTTGTCTCTCTATACTTCCTACTTCTGTTAAATAGGTGCCAAGTATATATTTTATAACCCACACAGATTGATGTGGAAAAACATCACTATAGGCATCAAAGAAGGCCGAAACCTGAATAAGTAAAGGGGAGGAAAAATAAGTCAAATGAGAGAAAAATGTAAAAATGACAAGATTGATTGTTTAACAATATTACTATGGTACACATATTGCTATAATTTATTGAGGAATGTATATTAATATGCTGTTTTAAAAATACTATTAAAAAGAATTAGTCACAAGACAAAAACAATACATGCTGTACCTTAAATGCAATACCATCACTGTATAAATAATATGTTGGAAGAGGCTAGGGATATTAAGTAGCAGTGTTTGTTGAGGGAACTAGTTTGTTCAGCTTTGTCCACATTGTTTATAGTAACACAGGGGGGATACTATGGAGTAAATCTATATCTAAAAAGAAAACACATTCCAAGATTAGACGTAAAGGTAAACCGTATAATGAACTTTCATCCTCCCCCCCTGATTATTCCTGGTCCAGGGATATAGTGGTTAGGCACAGTATAGGGACGGGGATAAATAGATGCTTTCCTAAACCATCACACAGTAACACATACAAAACTAACAAAACAAAACTAATATACATAGCATATCTAAGGAATACACCTAATAAATAAATGTGGGAAATAGAATCATGGAATGTTAAAGGACTCCAAAACAAGAAGAAAAGAAAACTATTCTTACACCTTACATTAAAAACCACAGCCAACCTCATACTAATACAAGAAACTCACTTTACTGCAGATCAATGGGCAGAAATTAGCAGAAAGAAATGGATAAGTCAAATCCTAGCTTCAGAGGGGAAAACAAACAGTGCTGGGGCTGCCATAATAATTAAAAACCAATTTAAGGAAAAATACTTAAAACCAAAGCTGACAAGGAGGGAAGATGGTACTATGTAACATTTAATAGTCCTACAATACCAAAACCTATAATGGTACTTAATGTTTACGCACCCTGTAATAACCAACAACACTTTTTTATGTCATTATACCCAACCTTAAACCAATTTAAAAATCACTACCTAGTGATTGGAGGTGACTGGAATACATATCAAAACCCAGAAAAGGATAAATCTAATCTGACCAAATCACATAATAAACAAGCCGCATTAGCCCTTAATGAACTCAAACAAGATTTCAAACTATATGACCCTTTTAAACATGGGAACAGTGCAGATAAAACAGGGAAATTCACATTCTATTCGCAATGCCACAAAATGTGGTCAAGGATAGACTTCTTCTTAATCTCTGACATATTCATTAACATGGACCCAACAATAACTATACATACCAGGTTCTTTTCAGATCACTCCAAAATCACACTGAACATTAACTGGGACAAAAAGATATATTTAGAGAATAGGGGTCATAATTGGTCATTAAACCCTAATTTACTTTCCAAAACGGATGTAATAAAAGAAACAGAAGCAATACTAAAAATAGCTCTTATAAATATCACTAACTCCCAAGTACCAACTGACATAGAATGGGCTGCAACCAAAGCCCAAATCAGAGGATTGTTTATCAAAAAAGCAGCATACTATAAAAAAAATACAACTGAAAGAGGAGCATATGCTGAAAGGGAAAATAGAGCATCTTGAAAAAGAACTAATAAATAACCCTAAGAACCAAACAGAAGCAGAACTTTTAAAACTACAAATGGATCTATATATGTTAGAAACCAGGAACCTATCTTTCTATGAAGCCAGAATGTTAGCCACTTACGCAGAAGAAGCTCAAATACAATCTAGAGCTCTGGCCATAATTATCTGCCAACACAAAAATGCCTCCAATATATCAGAAATAAACTACAGCAACAAAAACTACACAAAAAATGAAGACATTATTAAAACATTTGAACAAATATACTCTGAAATATATGGAGCACAAATACTACAAACCTCAAAGGAAGATAGAACACTTTTTCTTCAAAAACTGAAATTCCCTAAATTCAATTTAGACCAACAAAAAAAACTAACTGAGCCGATATCCATCAGTGAAATTATTACAACAATCAAACACTTAAAAGTGCATAAGGCTCCGGGTCCGG
>NC_056726.1:239047293-239129793 GCF_019279795.1 Protopterus annectens
AGAATAATTCATCTTTGGAGAGCTTCAAAAAGTACCTTCTGAATGTGAAGATGGTGGATATGATATAGATTTCAACCCCACCAACACCAATATATGCAGAAGTCTCCAGGACTAGTTTTTCTATGTAGCAGATGCTACTTCCAGCTAACCATAGAATACTTGCATTAGAGAGAGAGAAAGAGAGACCCCCCCCCATGGAAAAGCCACGAGTGAATCCTGCATTCTGATGGCTTTGGTATGCAATTAGTTTGTACTATATGGAACAACTCATGGAAAATTTATGACACACGCAGACAATTTGTATTATGCAATCAAATACTGTTTTTGAATTATAGCCATTGCTTTTCTGCAAAGAATGAAAAAGAGCAAACATGTGATTTCTTACATCCTTTGCTAATAAAGGAATCATTCAAAATATATGCAAATAACCAAGTATTCATTTACAAATTCTAGTAACTTTTTGCTATTTTAGTCCTCTAAAATCTTTCTTTTTAAATGGAAAGCTGTGTTTTCATATTTCTGCCTATTCTCAAAAACAGCTGCTGTACCGCAGTACCTTGGATGACCAAGGAAACTAAGCAACTACTCAGACAAAAAGACAAAGACTGGAAACTTTGGACTACAAACAAAACACAAGATACTTTCTAAACTTTCAGATAACTTTGAAACCTATCTAAAAGAAATTAAAAATGATAAAAGCTGCTAGATCCAATAGAAACAAAAACAACCCAAAATTATTTTGGTCATCTGTCAAAAAACTTTTACAGCCTAGTCAGGCTACTACTCCCACCTCCACAGCCAATAACAATAAGGATGACATCCCAACAGAATTGAATTCATACTTTACAAATGGTATTCTCTCTCTAATCAAAGAAAACATCCATACATACCTTTACACACTAACTCCATTAAACACCATAGAGGGCTTCATTTTTCAACCTGTATAAACCTTGTCTATTATAAAATTGTTACATAATCTAAAACCATCAACCTTAGCTGATGGTTTTAGATTATGTAACATAATCCTATGCATCCTTACATAACTATGGAGTCCTCTTAATTTAAGTTTGGTCTCTAAAACCCTACACAGACAGTTGTCTTCCTACTTCAGAGACCCCAAAAACCTAACATTCTGTGAGGGGTATCTCTTCTCTATTGGTGAGTCTGCTGGACATTCTTAATTTTAGGTTGATATCTGTGGATTTGAGTGCCTGCTCCTTTGCAACTTTTGTTCTGTGAAGTGAATTAGTTACTGTGCAAGCGTCTCCTCTTTCAAAGCTCAATTGAAGACATATTTCTTAAGCCTTTTATTAATGCTAAATGTTTCCCCTTAAATCTGCATGCAGTAAAATCTTACTTGAAAGCTTTTGATAATGTGGATTGTGATACATTATATTAGTTTAGAACCTCTAGTTTGTCCATTATAATTGAAATATGCCCTGAGGTCTGAGGTGTACAAGATCAATATCACATTTGTTTATTCATTATCCTGCTATAATTGTATTTGATTAGTTGCTTCTGCCTGAATGTTTTGAGTGTTGCATATCATACTGGAACTTTTGCCCCTAAGTCTTTCTGGTAAATGAACTGTGCCTACTATGGCATATAAAGTGAAGGAAACAGACTAGTTTTGTTTATTATGTTGAACACATTTCTTGGTTGCAGTAGTCTGCTAGCTTATCTGTTTAAATTAGTGGGCAAGAAACATAGAAAACATTTTGCTGTCCTTTTGGTTCATTTACAAAAAAGTAAAATGTTTGTATAAATTAACTGCCAAGACTTTTATGGATGTTTCCATGCTAAACAAATTTCATTTTCACAGTACCGTGTGTCTTATCTTATTTGTTTTAAAACAATTCATATCTATGAATTAAAAATAGAAAATTAAATGCTCACTTTATAAATGAACTTATGCTGAGTAACATGGCAATATGACAGTGTGGATAGCAAATAACTATGGTAGACTACCTGCATCACATAAAAATATGTGATGAGGGGTATCCCTGAAAGCAGCAACTATAGCTGTACACAAAGGTTCACCATAAACAGTACTTCCATCTATTGTTTTTTTTTAATTTATGCACTAAGTCCACTGTACACAAGTGCCCCTTTTCAGGGGTAATACAGGAGCACTATTTGGTTAAGAGACTTGCTCAAAGTGACACTGATGGAAAATGGAGGTGAAAGGAATTGCAATGTCAAAATAAAAATATTACCTAGACAGTCATTTAGATATTCTTTTTTTATCTTAGCAATGCTAAAAGATTGTAGGTAGCTCTATGGCACATAGTGATAAAGCCCATATTGTGGCTTAGATGCTCCAAAATCAGTTGTTGACCCATGTGCTGGAGGAACCATCTGGGGAACTAGGGGCAGACTGAGTGAGTTATACTGAATTACTCAACCTGGCAGCATCTCAGTCTGCTGTACTGCTACTGTTGGTCTCAGCTGAGGCCAGGCATCACTGAAGACAGTGTAAAAGGCCATGAATAAGTACATCTATGAAGCAGTTCATCTGCGTGGTGTAACCATAGTAGATGTATGCATGCTTTGGGAGTATTGTTGTACACAAGTTTTAGGCTACTGTGGGATACCAGTTTATTAGACTAACAAGAAAACATTATTATTGGTGTTAGCCCTTCCCAATGTGTGAAGTCATGGGAAAGACAGGGGAGATGATGGCTGCAAACTAAGTAGCATGATTTTTCTTATTTCCAATTAAACAAGAATTACTCAGGTCTATGTTATAACAGTGAACGATCAAAAGATTGAACGCTGTTATATCGACCACAAAAGAAAAAAAACAAAAAAGAGTGAACAGCCAGAACACCAAATTTTTTCCCAGGGAAAAAATTCGCTGTTCCCAAAAAAAAAAAAAAAAAAAAAAACCACACTAAACACTATTTTAAATGGGGGGCTTTGCCTCCCACACACCCCCAACACCCCCCTACTTAAATATACCAACTCCAAGATTGCACTGCAGTGCCAAAAACGGCAAAGTGACTGAAGCGGCCAAGCGAATTCTTTCCCAGGGAAAGAATTTGCTTAAAAGCCGCTTCGTCATTTTGCGTTTTCGACATTTACAGTTCGACGAAGATGCATTCGACATAATGCATCTTCATTCTTCTGCCAGGAACCTGAATTACTCATATAGCATAACCTCCCAAATCTTACTGTAGCTCTGACTTCAGGTCCATATTGGTACTACCCAGCTTATACAAAATATTATCTAAAAAAGTATATCACATTTTCTCCGCACTGACACAAATTCTGGTCCAGCAGGAACACCATGACTGCACTCTGCACCTTAACTGAGTGTATTATTATAAAAATGGACAAAGGTAACCTCATAGAGGCTGTTTTCATAGATTTAGCCAAATCTTTTGATGTAATTAACCACTCCCCCTCCTCATTTCCATCTGGAATTCTGAATTCAACCCCACAGCTACAAACTGAATAAAATATTATTATTCTAACAGATAATGCTATTTAAATATCTGTTCTACTAAATCAGAATATGCTACACTCAACCAATTTGTTTCTAAAGGTTCAGTCCTATCCCCTCTCCATTTTTTCTATTTTAATCAGCTTCCTTCAAGCATATAAGAAAGTTTCATAGTAGTATATGCCAATGACATAATACATTATCAATCTAGTTCAAAACCCCGAACTACATAGCAACTTTTCAAACAAAATTTCTCCACGCTAACTTCTTATAAAACAACTCATCTGAAACACAGTGAAAACTAATGTAGTGATATTTTCTACATACCATAAACTCAAATCTATATCCCTGACTGAAATATGTACTAAGGAAAGTACACCCTAAGAAACAACAAATCACTTATGATAAGTAAGAGTATGACTGGATCAAAATTTTGACTTTCTTTCACATAGAGCAACCTAAATCAAAAAAAAAAAAAAAAGAAAAAAAAATACTCTTCTGGACAAGAAACATTTCCCATTTTGTTCACCGGGAGGAAAAATATCTTTACTAAAGGAGTATTTCTCCCCCAGCTAGAGTATCGTCTACACCTAATAGCTGCAGCTTCCCAAAATAATAAAGCCTCATTACAAAACAACTGGAAATAAAATCTGTCAATTCATTGTCTCGGCCTCCAACTTGAACATTACTGTTCTGAAATTTCCAAAAGCCAATGGCTTCCAATACAACAAAGGTGTGACATGCCCCATGGATCACACTTCTTTAAACTAATTAAGCAAGAATCCTTCCCCTTTCTGTTTAATACACTGTCAACAAGGCAAACAAACTACAACTTAAGATATGACCCCACTAAGGGTCCCTCCATCCATATTACTATTACTTAACTAAATCAAACCAGAAGTAGCTTTTCAGTGCTGCAGTCATCTGCAAATTTTGTCAGCCATAATCTTCCCATATTTGCTTTCACATCTGAGAAGTAAATGCCGAATAAGAGTGGTCCCAAGACTGAGCCCTGTGGGACACCACTCATGACTGGTTTTGAGTCTGACATGGCTCCAGCAATTTTGACCTTATGGGTTCTGTTTTTTAGCCAGTTTGCTACCCATCTTGTGACATATGGATTTACATTTAGGCTGCTGAGCTTGTCTATGATGCCAGAGTGTGGTATCGTGTCAAAGGCTTTAGCCAAGTCCAAGTAGGCAGTGTGGACAGCCTTGCCCTCGTCGATGGCACTAGTGACTGTCTCGAAGAAGTCAACCAGGTTTAAGAGGCAGGATCTGCCTTTACAAAACCGAACTGGGTGGGATCAAGGGTCTGCAGATCCCCAATGTCGCCATTTATGAGTTCCATGATGATTCTTTCCATAGCCTTGCAGACCAGGCTGGTCAGACTTATGGGGCGGTAGTTACCAGGGTCAGTAGAATTTCCCCCTTTGTGGAGTGGGACCACTGTTGCTGTGCGCCAGTGTTCAGGTACATATCCTGTAGTGAGGCTAAGATTGAATAGCGTTCTTAGGTGCGGGTTTAGTTCATCTTGAAGTTCACGTAACACGCAACCGGGGATACCATCGGGTCCCATAGATGCTGTGTTTTTTGCTTTGTTGAGTGATGATTTCACCTGTATGTCTGTGATGATAGGTAGGTTACATTCAGCAGGGATAATTACTTCATCTTTAGGGGGTGAGGGAGGGGAGAAATTTGCACTGAACCTATCTGCCAGAATATTGGCAATGTCGGTAGGGTCAGTGAATTTTTTGTCATTGTGTACTAACTCAGAGCATATCTGAGAATTTCCTCCCAAGGTCCTGACATAATTGAAGAAGGCCTTGTGATTGTCTTTGGTATCCTTGGCAATCTTTCTCTCAAAGTTGGCTTTAGATGTTTTTATGAGAGAACGTAGTTTTTTACTTGTGCTGATCAGGGAAGCCTTTCCCTTGTGGGATTTGGCTTTGTCCTGCAGTAGCTTCCTTCTTTTGTTGTACAGTTTGTTTATAGCTGGGGTCCACCAAACCGGGCGTTTTCCCTTGGTGGAGAGGGTCTTGGTTTTATTTGGGATTGCTTGATCCATGCATTCTTGGAGATGTCCGTAGAAGGCTTTTGTGTAGGATTCAGCATTTTGGGATGTGGTTTCCATTAACCCAGTAGGCTTAAAGGATATCATTTCTGACTTAAGGAGCGTAAAGTCAGCTTTTGAAAAATTTTTCACTGTAGTCTTTTGTTCTGGGGGTGGGGGTGGGATATGTACATCCAACGTGATCAGTTTATGATCAGATCTTACTAGTGAGGGGTTTATATCCGGTGCGGAGCATTTGGACCCCATGTTTGTGATAATCAGGTCAAGTATATTATCTCTCCTCGTAGGAGAAGTGACCAGTTGCTCCATAGCATTTGAGTTAATGAATTCCAGGAATCTTTGGGCTAGGGTGTTAGGGCTAGAATAGTGGGCCCAGTCTATGTTGGGGTAGTTGAAGTCACCCAATATGATGGTGTTTGGTGTGACATTCATATCCTCCAGTGTTTTCAGGAATGCTTGATGGGATTCCTGGGATTGGGAGGGTGTTCTATAACATGCGACCAGTTGTATGGCAGTTTTGCCTATGGTGAGTAAAACTTGTATGGTTTCTGATGCCTCATGGGTAGCCACCAATCGAGAGGTGTAGGTGTCCTTTATGAAGATGGACACTCCCCCTCCCTTTGTGGTTCGGCCTGGAACTTGAGGCCGAAAAGCATGATATGAGGTATAGCCTGGTAGCACTGGAGTGCTCTCAGGAGCCTTGAACCAGGTTTCAGTTACTGCACAGACATCGATGTTCTCCATACTGAGAAGTGCTTCGAGTGCCTGCATCTTGAGATTTAGACTTCTGGCGTTGAGCAGCATTACCCTTAATTTTTTTTCATTTTTGTTTTTTACGGAGGTTGATTTGTCTTTTGAGCATTGCCTAAAAAAGGCACTATGGGGGTGGCAAGAGCCTTGGCCAGTATCCGGAAGCCCAGTGGTGACAGGTGCAAGCCATCCCTTGCGAAGCAACGCGGCTTGCCCAGCATGTCATCCCAGGCTGACAGACATTGGATCCCCCTAGAATGACACCAGTGATTAAGCCAATTGTTAAAACTGATCATTTTGTCTTTGTACTGAGGCATCATTCTTGGTGAAGGCAGGATGCTGCTCAGGGTCAGGGTCATACCAGTCTGGGCTACATAATCGGAGAGCTCCTCAATGTCTCTTTTCATGTAGTCCAGGGAGGTACGTCTCAGGTCATTCACACCAGCATGGACAATGACTGCATCATACTTGTACTTGCTTTGGAGTGACCTGAGTGCGTGTGTAATGTGGCGGATCCTAGCTCCCGATAGGCAGCTCACCATTACCCTCTCCTTATTCAGCCTGGTAAGTGGAACGTCGGTGTGTCTGACTATAGAGTCACCTATTACTAATGTCTCTGGCATAGTGTTTTGCCTTAGGGGCTGTGATTGTGTGACACACCTGTTGCTTGAGGTATGTGTTGTAGATGTTACATTTTGTGGGGGTGTATTTATGGGTGTCTGCTTTGGAGGCCTCTGTTGTTTTGGTAAGTTTTTTATAAGAGCCTCCGAGTATGTCTTTGTGTTCTGATGTGTTTGGTTTGTAGTAGTGGTGGTTTTATGTGTGACCGGTTTTGCTTCGGGTGTGGGTACCTTCTCCTCCTGTCTGGTCTTGCCAGTCCTGAATTGAGAGAGTTCAGCCTCCATTCTGGCTATATAGTTGCATCTCTCACAAGTATTTGTGTTAGTAGGAAGGAGGAGAGGGTTGTCTGTGTACATGAGACAATTGTAACATTGTCTTAAGATTCCCAGATTAACCAGCTGAACAAGAGAGGATGCTAGTGGTCTACCACTCGACATACTAGAATATTATAAGGAGTGCTGTGCCTTTAAGGGAAGTGGGTATTCACAGGGGGTAGTGGATGGCTGTAGTGCTTACTTTAGGATAAGAGTGCTTATTTTATTATAAGAGTGCTTGCTAAGAATAGAAGTTCCGAAAACAAGTGCTAATATATACAGCTAAATAGACTGAGTAGAGCTTCTAAGGGAAAAATTGAAGAGCAGACTTGGCGGAGCCAGAAATAGTTTAAACCTGTATAACCGCTGCTGCGCTATGCACCCAACCTCGCAAAAACGCCATGCATTTTCCACAAATTTGCCATGGTAAAGGACTATAGAAGTACTTCCATAATGAAATACAACCAAAGAGCTAACAACAATAAAAGTTATTCTTTAAACCTAACCCAATCACACAGCATGAAAATAAAACATCAGTTATAGTCAGACTCTGCACAGACTAATTTTACAGCAGCTCCAAAAGATGGGATGCCTTTCCTCTACTCCGGGCAAGGAGCTAGGAGAGAAGGCTTAAATTCAAACCTCCCACACTGAACATCTCCTTTTTCTACTACAGAGAAAACAGTTAACCAAGTCTCTAGGCTGGGTGGCCCTCTCATTCTCATCTAAGGTATGTATGACATATGTTCTTTCATCCTCCCTAAATAGGAAAGATTTTGGATTTTCCTTCAATTTCATTAATACAGAAAATGTCTACTAATACCCAAGATGACACAAAACCCAAAGAGCGATACATGTAAAGGTCAACCTGCCAGCAGTTGCAACAGGCCTTAATAACATGATACTGGGCATTTTCTACAAGTGGGATTATACAGTGTCCACCTGGATACACCTCAAGTCCATAACATAGCTAACTGAAACATTATCTGGCCAGAGATTTAGAGCAATTATACCTTGATGCAGTTAAGTATATCATAATAGTACTCAACTCAAACATACAGAAAACAGAAAATAGTTCCCAACCACATCTCATTACCATCAAGACAACCCAAGTGATATGAAACAGATACCATTATAACCAATACCTAGCATATGAACCCATCTGCTTAGCAGGTCTGGTGATCTGCGTGAATTACTGTTAAGTTACCACAGTAAGCTGAAGATAAGAGTCTAACAGGATAGCAACAAGTACCATCACAAGGCAATATTAGTTCCACAAATACCATTTGTAACAGCAGATGTAAACAGTTTAGCAATAAGTGTTTAGTATTTCATTTTGCCAGCTTTCTGAGACTCAGTAAATGTTAGTTCATTTTTGACAGAAAGTGTTTTTTATCAATATATTTTGTTGGTGATTTATTACACACAGAACTTTTGGCAGTATTGCTTCCCATTTTGGGTATTTTTTTTTTGTCATTTGAATATTTGGTACTGGCTTTTAGTGTACTCAATAAAAGTCTATCTGATGTTGTAAATTTTTATTCATACTTTACAGATAGGACCTTGGTTCCATCCTCGGAACCAAAACGGACATTTCCCAGCTCGTGCAAGCCAAAAACTCTCAGCTAAGAACCTACCCACAATGCCCCTCTCCTAGATACTCCAGATCTTGTTTGCCACGTTCCTGGTCAGACGTGTTTAGCCAGTAGTAATTTGTTGTTTTTATGACAATTTTTCTTCTGAATTTCAAAAATGTTAGTCAACTTAGTCTTTTTTCACTGTTGCCTATAACCTAGGCCTATTTCCTACCCTTTTTTTTTTTTTTTTTTTTTGGTAATTTAAAATTTTACCTTTTTTGACTGTCCCGCTCTGCTGTATTTGACAGGCTTCTCTTACTGGTGGTATTCCAAAAAAAAAAAAAAAAGCATTTTTTTTTCTACAGGATAGTATTGTTCCTTTTACCATGTCAGACAAAGGTAAATTGGGTTTTAAACAGTGTGACAAGTGTGGGCGTAAGATGCCTAACTCAGATACACATGTCTGTTGTGTCTACTGTTTGGGCGTGGATCATTTGAAAGCTGATTGTGACATTTGCACTGTTTTTTCTAATCGGACACTAGCAGAATGTAAGAATAAACTTATTTTAAAAGGTTTACTCAAGATACCTTTCTCGGAGGCTCTATCTGGGTCAGAGGTCTCACCCCCTCCTAAGACCAAAAAATATAAGTAAAAATGGATTCACTCAGTCCCTGCATGCTTCACTGGCACCCACGGTGCAGACCTCTTCGGCACCAGGATCTGTGTCCTCTCCCTCGGTGCTGACCATGGTATTCACTCCTATCTTGGTTCCAAACACAGCACCATTGACTTCAGTGCCATCTTTGGCTCCTACATTGGCTCTAATGACTGTTCATGCCTCAGCTCCATCCTGGTCCACGGTGCTGACAACCTCCTTGGCTCCATGGGCTCTGATGACTGTACATACCTTTGCACCATCCCTGTCCATGGTGCCGACAGCTTCTTCGGCTCCATGGGCCTTGATGACTGCACATGTCTTGGCACCATCCCCGGCCATGGTGCTGACAGTTTCTTCGGCTCCATTGGCTCCAAAGCCTGATTTCATGCCAAGGACTAGATATTTTCCTACTTACTATCCTTTCTTGGGGCAGAGGTTTAGTCCCTTTCTAGAAAGACATGATTCCCCTTCTGCAGCCTCTTTTAGATCCAGTAAGAGTACTTCTGAACTAGACCTAGTGCGGGTTGTGGACCAGCTTCTGGTAGCGAGAGGATCGCCCATTCCAGCTAGACCTCCTGTCCCCCCTAGCACGGCATCTTCTATCTCATCTTCCCCTGCTTATTCCCCCCCCCCAGCTCCCGCTTCCATACATACTGTCTCAGCTCTGACATCAGTGCCTTCCCTGACGGCACCCATCACCCTTGCGGCATTGGCTACGATAGAGCTGATGCTTTCTCAGAGCGGTGCTTGGACTGTCTGTACCTTGGTACCTAATCTGGCACCTATTTTCTCATTGGCACCGTCTATGTCCACGGTTCCGACAGTTCCCAGTTCTCTCGTCACCCCTCAACTGGAATTAGTCTTGGGTGCTCCTTCTGCAGAGGTGATGGATAAGGCCCATCACTCTGAAGGCTCACAATCAGACCCTAGGACACCAGTATCAGAACCCTCTGTGAAGACAACCCCTTCTCCAGAATCCTCTTCAGAAGATCCTACTGGAGAGCCACCCTGGAAGAAACGGTGCAAGAGGAAGCACCTTGACCCCCCCTGGAGGAATCTATCACAGAAGACACTGATTGTGATGAAGAGGAAGGGTCCCCTCATTCTCTCCCAGATGACGTTTCATTCAGAGACATGCTCGAAATCCTCAAACAGTGGGGGGAAAGGAAGTCCTCTAACCCTTTTTCTGAGGAATCAGTATTTCAGCAGGCCTTCCGTACCCGACCATCTACTTCCTGGGTGACCCCACGAGCAGATGATCTAATTAAACTAATTGTGCAACATGCCTGGAAGGCTCCGCACAATGTAGAACCTGTCCCCCGGAGGCCGGACAAAATTTTATCTACACCTGAAGACCAGCCCCACTGGTCCAAGCAGCTGACAGTTGACTCTATGGTCGTGGTGTCGGCCACCAAGAGGGATTTGGCAGAAGATAGTTCCACTGTTCATCCTCCAAATAAGGAATCCTGGATCATGGACAGACTGGGGAAATGGACTTATGCTTCAGCGACCTTCTCCATTCGGTCATTGAATTATCTGGCACACTTTACTCGCCTCCAAAGAGACTTAATTTCTGAAATGGCTTCCTCTTTGGTGGGGGTACTGCCTGATGAGTTGCGTGACACTGTCGCCTCACAGCTAGCTACCCTTGAATCCATCTCAAACTCCTCGATGCATTTGATATCTCACACCGCTGAGGGGGCAGCCCGAACGGCTGCATCTGGTGTTGTCATGAGACGTAATGCTTGGATGCGGTTGTGTAATTTCACAGACCCTTTTAAATCTTCCTTCATTAACGTGCCTTTCGACGAATCTGCACTTTTTGGTACCTAGGTACGTGACTCACTTGCATGTAGTGAGAAAGACGGAAAGACCTTGTCTGCTGTGGGCATACATTTTTCTAACCCCCAGAGATCGTACTCCAGGAACCAAAAGGGGGGAAAGATATGGTTCAAGAAATCCCAAGGATCCTTTCATGATACTTGTGGTGAGCAATCTCACTCGGGGCAGAGGGGGCTACTCATATGAATGATGTCCTTTTCAGGGTAGAGGGGGTCCATGTAACCAGGGTGCCAGATATTCTTTCTCCAGCAGACCCTACCAGCGCTCCTGAGCAGCTTCCCGATTGCTTTCCTCTGGAAGCAGTCAGGGGTCATTTCTCTCTGCATCTACTAGCCTGGCATCTTATTATTACTGATGTTTGGGTTCAGAGAATAATATCCAGAGGCTACCAAATACCCTTTGACCTAACTCCCAGACCCATCAGACAAATCCCTGATGTACCACCCAATCAGAGGGGATTAGCAGCCTTAGAAATAGAAAAACTGCTAGGAAAAAGGGTCATCCAACCAGTCCCACCAGAACAGACAGGATCCGGGTTTTACTCAAGGTTCTTTTTAGTGCCAAAAAAGACAGGGGACTGGAGACCAATCCTGGATCTCAGCCTACTCAACGAATTTATCAAACCTCAAAAATTCCGGATGGTGACAGTGCAGTCCATTCTTCCCTTCCTAGGGAGAGACAATTGGATGTGTTCTGTAGACCTACAGGATGCGTACTACCATATAATGATGGATCACCACTCCCGGAGGCTTCTCCGCTTCCAGCTGGGAGCCAATCACCACCAGTTCGGGACACTGACATTTGGTCTCTCAACAACCCCCCGAGTGTACACCAAATGTATGGCAGTTGTGGTAGCTCATCTTTGACTACAAGGATTCCAGGTGTTTCCCTATCTAGATGACTGGCTCCTTACTGATCTGACCAGGAATCTCCTAGTTCACAGCCTTTCTTACACTCAAGATTTCGCTCTCCGCTTAGGGATTACAATCAACAAAGACATATCTCAGATGTCTCTAACAAAGACACTGGAGTTTATTGGAGTGGTCTTCAACACAACATCCTGCCAACCTTCTCCCCCCCACAGGCTTTTGAAAATAAGATACCAAATTCAAGTCCTTCTGCCTCACACATTTGTACCAGCGTGTCTTGTACTGCAGCTCTTGGGCTCCATGGCAGCTGCCATTACTTTGGTACCACTGGCGAGACTGCACATGAGAATCCTGCAGTGGCTCCTCTCCGCACAATGGTCATTGTTAACCCACTCACTCAACCACATGATACGCCTTACGAGCTGTTGCAAGGAGGAAGTGCTATGGTGGATGGAGCCACAAAAAATTCTTTGGTGTCGACCATTCTGTCTTCCTCAACCCACAGCCACGGTGACCATGGACGCTTCTCTTTTGGGGTGGGGGGTCATTTCCAGGGAAAGACTGTCCAAGGCACCTGGACCTCCCTCGAGGCCAACTTGCACATAAATATCCTGGAACTGAGGGCAGTTCTCTTAGCGTTGCAAGTGTTCCATGCATCCCTGCCTTTGGGGTACATTGCAATTCAGTCAGACAACATGTCAGTTGTCTGGTATATCAACAAGCAAGGTGGAACCAGATCTTACCCCCTGTGTTGGGAAGCCATGAGGATTTGGTGCTGGGTAATAGCGTCCAATCATTTTCTTATACCAACACACAATCCCGGGAGCTCCAACCTTATTGCGGACAATCTGAGCAGGAACATCCTGATGCTTCACGAATGGTCCCTCAATCCTGTAATAGCAGCTCGGATCTTCCAGCATTGGGGCAATCCTTGCTGCGACCTGTTTGCTTCCCCCCTGAATTACAAATGCAGGAGCTATTTTGCCTTGATTCCCCCACAGGGGGAATCACCGAGGGATGCTCTAACACACGATTGGCCCCCGGGTCTTCTGTATGCCTTTCCCCCATTTCCCCTCATCCCAAAGTTTCTCCAGAAAGCTCAGAGGTTGAAAAGCAAAGTGATCCTCATTGCTCCCTACTGACCACGTCAAGTCTGGTTCCCTTTTCTATGGCCTCATCTGATTCACAGCCCATGGATCCTGGATTATTCCTAGGACCTGTTATCCCATCCTCAGGGATTGATCCACCCAAACCTGCACAGTCTCAAGCTCACAGCCTGGTTCCCCCACGTCCACTGATTGCCAGACTACCTGACATCCCATCTCCTGTTTGTGAAATTCTTCTGGTCTCACACAAACTTTCCACTAGAAAGGTTTATTCTAGTAAATGGACTAGGTTCTCTATGTGGGCCAAAGATCAGAACTTAGACCTTTTCTCTATGCCTATTCAAAAGATTCTGCAATACCTGACTACTGTCCTGCATGCAGGAGCCTCAGCTTCAATGATCACTGTACATTTAGCAGCTATCGCTAATAATGGTCTGGAAAATTCTTCGATTATGTCGCACCACCTATGCAAGACTTTTTTGAAGGGAGTATCACATGTTAAACCTCCAGTCAAGCCTCCCTTAGATCCCTGGGACTTGTCTATGGTGCTTCAATCTCTTACAGGCTCTCCCTTTGAACCTTTTGATTCATGTGACTTAAAATTTTTGTCTTGGAAAACCATACTTCTAGTAACACTCACATCAGCGAGAAGAATATCTGAGCTGCAGGCCTTGAGTGTCAAGAGTCCTTACCTGATCTTCCACACGGGCAGGGTGTCCCTTCGTACTGACCCTTCCTTTTTGCCCAAGGTCATTTCTGTTTTTTCCATGAATCAATCTATTGACCTGCCGGTTTTCTTCCCAAGGCATTCTAATAAAGGGGAGTACCTTTCGCACACCCTTGATGTTCACTGTTATTTGCTCAGGACTAAATATTTCAGGAAAACAGACCAATTGTTTGTTGCCTTTGCAGGACACAGATTGGGTAAACCTGTTTCCAAAGTGACCTTATCCTCTTGGCTTAGAAACACCATTACCTTTATCTACCAATAGAATAAGCTACCCTTACCTTCCAGAATAAAAGCTCATTCTACCAGATCTATGGCTACCTCTGTAGCTTTTCATTCCAGAGCCTCTATGGATGATATATGTGCAGCAGCCACATGGACAAGACCTCATACTTTCATATCTCATTACAAATTGGATTTGGCCTCCAGGGGATGAGCATCTTTTGGTTCTATGTGCTCAGAAATATACTTCCTTAGGGCCACCCAGGACTCAAGTAGCTGGGGACTCGGTCCTATCTGTAAAGTATGAATAATGATTTACAACTTCAGATAAAGAAATTATGTCTTACTATAACGTTCCATCTGAGTTCTAGATTTTTATTCATTCTTTACTTCCTGCCTTCCTTCCCCCTGCCTGGACTCCTGGTGGATCTCAGGTACTCCTGGTTAGGGTATCTGCTCAGACAGAGCCTCCTACATTTTCTATTACTACATGTTTACCTAGGGTGGGCAAACTCGATCTGGAGTATCTTGGAGAGGGGCATTGTGGGTAGGTTCTTAGCTGAGAGTTTTTGGCTTGCATGAGCTGGGAAATGGCCATTTCGGTTCCGAGGATGGAACCGAGGTCCTATCTGTAAAGAATGAATAAAGATCTACAACTCAGATGGAACGTTATGGTAAGACATAACTTCTTTTTTGGCTTTTCCCCGTTAGGGGTCGCCACAGCGGAATTCCAGTCCGCTAATGATTGGCAGTGGATTTTTACGGTGCCGAGTTGCCAGCCCGATGCCCTTCAAAGAAGGCACGCCCATTCACGCACCTATCCGCATGTCTTTAACATCACTCGACCATGGGGAGGACATGCAGACTTCACACAGAAGGCGCTCCAGCCGAGAATCAAACAGGAGAACCTCTTGCTGTGAGGCAACAACGCTAACCGCTGTACCACTGCGGCCTGCTGTTTTAGAGAACTCAGTAAATGTTCTTATTAAAGACCTTCTAAGTTTAATCTAATA
The DNA here is from genome assembly GCF_019279795.1 of Protopterus annectens. NCBI lineage: Eukaryota > Metazoa > Chordata > Ceratodontiformes > Protopteridae > Protopterus > Protopterus annectens. The sequence goes on from NC_056726.1 coordinate 239,062,512, forward strand.
ACAATCCATGCCTATGAACATATTGTTTCCATTCACAAGTTTAAGACCTTTCACACAAGCCTGTGCTTAAAATAAAGAAATCTGGTGAGGAATGGTTTAGCCTCTGGGATGATGAGAAAAGTTTGGAAACCAGTGATTTGTGTGTCTTTTCCATGTTGAGAGAGACTATATTCCCCAGCAAGGCTACAGCCATCCAGTTCAGAATAAAGCCACCTGAATATTTGTCCTGTAGAATGTCCAGAAACCATTTACATGTTGTAACAATGGTGATGGTTGTCTAATTCATCAGTTCGTCAGTTAATCAAATTTCAATGATAAAGTCTGTGTTTGCTTGAAGAGAAATTATTATTGCAGTTTAAGTTCCCACAGTCAATCCTTGCTGTCTATAATTTGAAACGACAATGATGACAGCTGTATGTCATGCTTTGATAGCAAAACTGTAGCTTCTTATGCTGGCAAATTGCAAGTTCCGTGAATTCCAGGAGTGCTGTGTCAGTACAGCATTATTAGGCTATGGCTCGATTGTCGATTGGTTATCCTGTATTATGATCATCACCATTAACTTGGGCTTCTGGGTAGAGGCTTCCTGGGTTTGTGTATCTCTGGACATCTCTTTCAACATTTTTTTTAACAAATGCATCAATTACATTACTTTTCAATGATAAATTCACCTTAAGAGTCATTTGCTGTTAAATTATATGAAAATAAAATGTTAAAACTCTATTTGTGCACACACTAAATTGATAGGCAAGAGATATACCCAGAGGTGCTGCATATAGCTTGCTGCAGTTACTGGATATCCTGTAATTTAGGTCTTGTGACATCAGCGCATCTAGAAATATATGACCTACTGCATGTGCATTTTGTTTAGATATGCTGAAGGCATTCAGTTCCATGCCCCTTTTAGGACATATGAATGGTTATATTCAGCATTATACCTATCCTTTCTTAGGTATCTCTGTGGCTTTTGGACTGTTACTAAGGAATTACAAATATCAGACTTCAATAAGATTAGTTTCAGTTTAACTAGGCCCACAGTATTCTGCTTAGGGATGTTTCCTTTTCAGTTGCATGTTTTCCATTTTTCCTGAGTTTACAGATGGTTCTTTAAATGTGCCAACAAGAATAAGTGATCTTCTATACTAACTGCAATATATCTTTGTTGCGATGCTCTCTATCTGTTATTGATTCCTGGTTTCCAACCTATGCTCTAAAATTTAACATGGCTAAATGCACCTAATTGTTTCAATAATCTCACTATGCCCCTCAGTTAATACCCTTCACAGGAAAAACTAGAGATCTTTTTACTGTCAGTTGCAGACAACGTTCAAGTCTAATGTGTGTAAAATCTTGTACCTTTTTTTTAGTTGTCATTGAGCTTTCCCCAGCCTATTTATTGATTGCGTCATTCCCTTATAGCACATTTTTTCCTTGGTGAGAAGACTGAGCACTCTGACAGTGCATGGAGTATCTGAATTTTCTTTTTAAGCACATCCTCCAGGTGTTAGTGTGTAATGGCCCTTTGTAATGCATGGACATACCTTTACGTGACATTATCTGTTCACCTTCCTCCCTTGTGGAAAAGTGTCTCCATGACAGCCATCAGTAATTAAACAGGGATTGGATGGACTGTAGTCAGGAATTTAGCCCTCTATGCCAATGCAGACTGGGTATATATGTCATTAAAAGAACTCCCGTGTCTTTTAAAACCATACTTTCAACTGAATTAATTGATTAAAGTCCAGAATAATCCAGCTGTTCAGTAAAACTAGCCAAGTAGCTCATCATTCTGTTCTATGTATAAGGCTGACATCAACAGAGCTTTTTTTTCCCAAGTATTTTGGTCTCAGTACAGTTGAAGATCAGTTGCCCCTAGGGACTTCTCTTCGTCTATCACATCTACCAAACCCAGCAAGCCTGATCTGGACTTTCTATGACACATATCATGGCCAGAAAGATGATTAAGGATCACTAGGACATTGTCATACTACTTCTGAGGAATATTTTTATGTGCACCTACATTCTCCTACCCTACACACACACACACACACACACACACACACACACACACACACACACACACACACACCAACAGACACCTCTTGTCCTAGAGAAGGATGTGCAGTGGACATGCTAGCTATCAACCCTGACAGCCCTGCCTTGCTAAAGGCAAGGCTTTCCACACATCCCTAGCCTCTGTAATGGATCATCTATGAGGTGCTGAGAAGTGCACACTGATCTTTCTTGCCCAAACTGTCAGGCTCCAAAACCAGTAACAGAATTTGGATTGCCTGGGACATAGAGATTTTCTCCCTGGGCCACAGCTGAAAATGGGTATTACCTAGTCAAGCTTTCCCAGTAAACAAAGACAGACAAGTAAATAAATAAATAATCTGGGATCTCTCTCTGTGCCAGCAGTGTGGGTAATACCACCAGAGATGAGACCACTAATATGAAGTCACAAAATATTTAGAAGCATATAGTATGCCATGCACAACTAAACTAAAGACATAATCTTTGTAGTACAGTTTACAGATACTTGTGATGCAAATAAATATTGGCTGTTACAACCTACCAGAATCCATAGCACTCTTTACCTGATTATAATAACTGCAACACAATATTTAAGTTTAAAATCTCTATGACTATAGCCTTGAAATGTGTGAACTACTCAGCTTATAGCAAAAGTGGAATAATGGGATATTCAGTTTTGGATGGGAAAGGAAAGTTTACAGCATAATAACCCCAATATTCCTTGATGGCCTATAAGTCTAGAATGTATTTTTTTTCTTCTGGGAATCTCTTCTTCTGTGATTGCATATATACATAGTTTCATAGGTTCATAGGTATATACTAGGCCAACAACCAGCAGGGCCTTTAGAATCCTATATGAATGCTTGTGCATTCTCAAGACATCAAAGTGTAACTATTCATTTGTATTTTTAAAGTTATTTTTATTATTTAACTGTGAAGATATTACTACTGATTATAAATGGCATTTATAAATGAACCCCAAAGCAATGATCACTGTGGAGTGCTGATCCTGGGCAGATGAATACTTCTTCATACTCATCTGCTAGCGTGTAAACACTGTGATCACTCATCAGCCAGTCTTGCTGTCATTCACTGGAGATTAAGTGAAACTAGTTATAACCACTAGTAAGAATAATTAAGTTGTAATCCCTGCTATTATGGCCCTGGATTACACTTCTCTTAAGTATTGAAAATATTTCTGAAAGTTTATTTCCATTGGTGCTTCATGAAGGTTTACTTTTCCGTATACAGTCAATTACCCTCTGTTATATGCAAGACAGCAGGAAGAATGAAAAATAATTGTTGATAACATAATATATAAAGTATTAGAATAAATTTAGTTTTACATGACAATTAGAATTCTGTTTTTTTTTCACAAAGAAGTATTTGTTAAACATTTTGGTTAGTGAAATATAATTGTTGTGGTAACAGGATTAACAGAGGAAGAACAGAGAAACTAGATTAAATGGATGATGTAAGCTGCAAATATAATATAGCATCCATTTTTATTTGGGGCAGTTTGTAGTACGAATTAATAGGCTAAAGATTCCCCCCACACACACACCTTGAAAACAAAACTGTCAAGAAACCATATTTTTCATCTAAATAATAGTCCACTTTCCCATTTTGAAGTATCAGAACTCCTGGCATGCACCACTCAGATTTCTGTTAAAAAATGGGCTTTCCTAAAGCAGTCCAATGATAGACCTACTCCAGATGGGGAATAAGACAATAACACTTTATTCCTGATTTTCCTGTATGTTAATAAAGAATGAAATACCTCTTCAGAGGAAGCTGTTTGGGATGCTGTATAAAGCTAGGAGTAGGTATTTCCCATTTGTTCAGGCTTTGTAAGATGACTGAGGCAGGCAGAATGAAAGTGAAGAATTGGACCCAGGGGTATCAGCATAGGAACAATTTATCTGTTTTTTTAATTAACGTTTATTTATTTATTTATTTATTTTATTTATTTCAATAACTCCACAAGTGCCCCTGCCAATCAATCTATTGGAGAATAAGTATATTTTAATGTGTGTTTGTGTGTGTATCTGTGTGTTATGTTTATGCATGAATGGGGTTAGCAAAGGGTTACACTACATTATTCTTATATCAGCAAGCCAAAATACATTCATGTGGACATTATGCATTTATTTATTAAATCATAAACAGACATCTGAGATGTATACTGTCATACAAGTGCTGTAATTAAAGGTTGCATCTGTGTGTGTAGAAGGATTAGTGTGGGTATGTTTGTGTGTAAGAAGGATGCAATGGTTTGACTGCATACTTTTAGAAACAGTGGGTTGACCTTACTTATGTATTTATTTATTCATTTGATCACAATCATACATCTGAGGTTCACACAGTCAATGATGTGTCTGCAACTGTTGTGTGTTTGTTTACATGTGTCTGCTTGTGCAAGACTGGGGTTAGTGCAGGGATGCTCTGCATTATTCTCATAGCAGCAAACTGAAACACATTTATGTGGTGGGCTTAATTTACGTGTTTATTCATTTGAGCACAGTCTGATAGGAGAGGTACACAGTCATATGAGTGTTGTAATTGATGTTTGCATCTGTGTGTGTGTGTGTGTGTGTGTGTGTGTGTGTGTGTGTGTGTGTGTGTGTGTGTGTGTAAAGGATGCAATGGTTTGACTTCATACTTCTGCCAACAGTGAGCCAAAATACATTAGCCTGGTCCTTACTTATCTATTAATTTATTCATTCATTTTGTTTCACAATGAGAAATCTGAGGTGCACACAGTCAATATCATGGCTGAAATTGGTGTGTGTGTGTGTGTGTGTGTGTGTGTGTGTGTGTGTGTGTGTGTGTGTGTGTGTTGAAATAAAATACCATGTCCAATTATTTTTAGTACAATCTGATATCTGAGGTGTACATAGTGACTATAATTGACACCTACAGAGGCTGTTTTTGGATGAAGTTGAGCTTGACTGACAATGCTGTTGTTTGCTAAAGTTGAGCACACATTATTCTTGCTTTGCAGGACAGAAATGTATTTGTGTAATGCAAGTTGGAATGACTGTGTGTACTGTTTTTTTTCCAAAGAAAATAAAACACATGATAGGGTCATTATTTTTCATCACAATAAGACACTAGAGGTGTTAACAGTCAAGCAAGAGTAATTGTTGGGCACAGTGATTGTCAGCAGATTACAATAACTAACCCTGCTGTCATTTGCTCAGGCTAAACTGTCATTATTCTGGTTTTGCAGGACAAATGTCAAGTTTGTGTGAAGCTATTTATATTTGTACAGCTATTTGTGTGAAACAAATGTTAATTACATTACTGTGGTCATAGATTTTATCACAATCATACATCTGAGGTATACTCAGTCAGCAAAGTGACTGTAAGGAATAGCTCTCTGTGGCTAAAACATCTGTGGAATACACTTTCATTAAAGTGGTTGTAATTACTAGGTATACAGATGCTTTGTTTGGATGAAAGTGACAGGCATTGATGTAATTTTTTGGATTAAAAAGTCATTTAGCTGAATTTACAAGACTATTGTGCATTTATGTGACTTAAATTGGAATACTTTACTGTAGCAACTATTTGTGTGAAACATAGCCACTGCTGACTGTTTATTGCTGTCTTTTCTGATTGTTACAGATGGATGTGGTGGTGATTGCAATGGCTTCTGTTGCTATGGTTACTGTGGAGCAGGGCCCTATGGATACTAACTGGCCTGCCTGTTTTTGAAGGATTATGTTATAGAGCATGCAGCATGCTACAAAGAGCTGGTAGGCTATTGTGGGGCATACTACAGTGTCCTCAGATGTATCATGGCAGTGGAACTCAGATTTTATCAAACCAAAGACATGCTCTGCTATGTGTATGATTTGTGCATTTGTAATATACTAATGCTCAGACATACTTTATGAGTTCCATATGGTCATCATCAAACAGGGATCCAGGTGGTATCCTGTGTTACTTGCAACTCAGAAGGGAAATAATGGGGAGATATGGAGGGGTGATGCTTGTGTACAAATTATGCATGTGGCTTTGGATATCTAGGTGCACCAGTGTGACTGTACTGACTTAATAGATTGCCTTTTGGGATGTCTCCAAACAAGAAGCAGTGACACAGATAACTTGTATCCCATATGGAGGAATCATGAAAACTGCCAGGGTGCTGTACAGACCCTAGATTATTAGCCTATGTGAATTGCACACTACCTGGCAAATGATGGAATTATAATCCTTATAATTGATGTAACAATGTCTGTGGATACCAGGTGGTGCCATTTGTGATGTCCCTACTCTTTGCCAGTAATCAAGGAGCCTGAATCCTCACCATTGACACTGGAGAGGGATGTTCCCTTGGAATACAAATGAATACACTCAGTATTTCCAGATGCAGACCTCTCTGCATCAAGCACAATTTTCCTTAAGAGCAGACAGGGAACGTAGTCAGCCCAGGTTCTAAATTTCTTTATACCTGTCTCCCTCCAGGGCACCAATAAGGCTCCCCACTAGCACAGCTATAGGGTTAAGTCCTCAGCTGAGTGTCCAAGCCAAGTACTTCTGCACCCTCTCTGTGAAACCATTGATCTATGTAGCTGACACACACACACACACACTGTGAAATTTGATTTTCGCACACACATACACATGCACACACGTGCACACACACACACACACACACACACACACACACACACACACACACACACACACACACACACACACACACACACACACACACACACACACACACACACACACACACACACCAGGGTAAGGCTGGCACACATTTACATGCTATTCCACCTTCTGCCAAGACTATAAGGTAGTTATCACTGAAACCAGACACTACAAATCCAGCTACCTATGGCTCTTGCAAGGATACCCAATTATACTGAGTGTAATTAATATTATTAGAAATGGTAATGTTGACCAAACAGACAAGCTTCAGGAGTGGTTACAGTGTCACCAATAGATATAAGTACTCTCAAAGGTAAAAATATTCTCTAAAGGACCAGCCACAATGAAAAGTTTAAATATATTTAATAACAAATAATAAAAGACATGAAAATATGAAATATCTATTTAGAGTAAACACCAGAGTTTCACTCACAGGAAATATTAAAAATAACATAGCTGGAAGTATTCACACAGTTACAGCAAAAAACAATACTTAACTATACTCTCTATATTTTCCTGGCCTATCTAGAGAATTACTGTTCCTACTTACTTAATAGAGTAAGGGAAGATGAAATAGGTGAGAGATTCTGTCAGGTTCCAAGAAACAGACTACCCTGAGACTTCTGTCTCACCTAATATTAAAACATTATTTCTGTACAGAATGACATCACATACATCTGGTCATCTGACTTCTGGTTCCCATGCAACCCCCCATTGCTAGAAATTGCCAGGATTTAGCACTTACATGTCAATAATACACACACAATAGCATTGCTCAGATCTGCTGCAGCTTGTGGAAGTCATAAAACAATTATAAACTTCTACTCCTCCTACAGAGACTTCCAAGCCATGCTTCTTGCATCTCTGGCTTCATTTAAAATTGTGAGATAACATCTTTATGGCCTACACTTAGTTATTTAATTTCTTACTATTTTCCAAAGTTAGCCGAAGCTGAGCTTAATCTCTTCTCTTTCTGTATCCTCTGTTAACATATATATATATATATATATATATATATATATATATATATATATATATATATATATAATTCAGTTACAGTACAGTTGGTACATTTTTAACACAAACTTTACAAATCCATTTTCAGCATAAGTATCTGTGCAAATTAGTCTGATATTCAAATAACATATAATTCTTTACTGAATTCCAACTATCTGTGCTGGCATATGTTACACATCCACTGCCCTACTTCTCTTGGTATAGCTGGCAATACCTCACATTGTCACACCATTATTGACACGAGTGACATTTATGGCTCCCAGTGCTTCAGTGAGATGAGCAATGTCATAGATATGGTGGTACCTTTTTCATCTACTGTGCTGGGAAATCAAATGTTTTCCTCCACATGCGGCAACCTCTGTTTCTGTAAATGACATTATAAGTTACGAGTGCTAGCTTTATACTAGTTAAAAAGGTACATTTATTATATTTATTAACATCCACACCCATCCACAACACGCTGCCACATAGCTTATTCTGGTCTTGCACTTTTGTCCAAGTACAGTTATGGAAACATAAATATCTCATTTGTTGTAATGCACCAGCAGTGTCTGGTTATGGTAAATAATGACATTTTTTCCATGCCTAAAGTATTTTGTACAGGTTGCACAATTTCTAATAAGACATTCATGTTGATTATTTGCTAGTCATCACTCAAAATTAATGTTTTGTCACAATTTCAAAATAAGAATTTCACAGAGTCATTGTGAAGGGAACCCTTACAATTTTTATCATTTTCACACTTCTTTTAAGTGAAAAATATTTTGAGAGCATAATTTAGTCTGGCAGCTGGCACAGAGGGTTAAAACTGTGAGCTGTGGTTCTTGTGGTACAGGGTTTGAACTCCTCAGCCCTCATTTGCCTACTGTGTAACCATGAGCAAGTCTCTTACCCAGACAATGCTTAATGGCAACTGGGAATTTGGGCTAGGTTCTTCAATGGTCTCCTGGACTACAAGCCTAGTAACAACCTATGAACTTATTAAGGATCATCTTGAGTATTCTAAAGACTAATGCTTGAGATATATCCATGGTGGCTTCAGTTTGTCTTTGAGGATTCTTGTAGTTAGTATAGTTAGAGCTATGGTCAGGGATTTATGATGGGACTTATTATCCATGGTTCCAAGGTGGGTTCACTGCAGAGTCTGTAGTCCCAAGTGCTTGAACAGTACTATCTTGAAGCCAGAGACTCTTGCACCTTGTAGCTCATGTGGGTTGATGTTCATATCCAAACTTGAAAATGGGTTCAGGCAAACAGCTGTGGGGAGGAAGTAGGAGGGGGATTTATGACTTAAGGAGCAGAAAGAAAGAAAGAAAGAAAGAAAATAAAGAAAAAGTTTTAAGGTTGGGGCAGGAAAGGAGTTTTACAGTTAGGGAGCAATCGGGGCATTTAGGTTTGCTTTTATTTTTATTTATTTATTTATTTATTTATTTATTTATTTATTTATTCCTTGTTAAATAATTTAGCCCCATCAGGCTGGTGGCATCTTTTCAGGAGAGACCTGAGCTGGTATTTATACTAAAAGGGAGAAATTTGGACAGAGCATTAGAAAACTTCCCCTACTCGCTACACAGTTGTAGTGCATGCGGCCAATGAGTATGGGTGGCTGTTCTGTTCCTTGAGCAATGGCGGCTGGAAGAATGACACACAAAACATGTCATCTAAGGAAAATGGAGTAGAGGTGAATGCCTCCTTAGAGATGTTTGTTGAAATCGAGGAGGAGAGAGCTGTACAGGAGAAGGAGATCAGATTGAGGATTCAGAGGAGTTATTTATGTGGAAGCTTTTCAGAGTCAAAAAGTAAGAAGTTATAATTTCAAGACTCCAGTGGGGAGGGTTGCAGGATGATATATTAGAGGATTTGTTAGAATAAAGTTAGCCAGAGACAGGAAAGGAAACATCAAGGGGTGAAATGATGGAGAGAAAAAAATAAGGAAAAAGCACGGACTTTAAAGAAGAGATCATTTACAGAGATATTCAGAGAACAAAAAGAAGCTAGAAGGTTGATAAAGAAGACAGAACATCCAGAAAGGAAGAAGTATGTAGAGAGAATCCAGAGTACAGAAGAAATGGAAGTGGACAGGTATGAAGTACAGGACAAGATTATCATGCCTTTAGGAATAAAGAGAGGTAAGATATTTTATTGTTATTAAAATAGAGACTTATTCTGATATTTTCTTTGAGACTACTGAAATTTTAGAATCTTTTTTAGAGAAATATGAAAAGAAAAAAATAAATATATCTGTGGACTAAATATATTATAAAGACTGTTTTTTGAGAAGCACAGAATAGAGTTAATATACAATTTCAGACAGAAACTGAAGGAGATACTGTTAAAATATTTATTAAAGAACCTTTGTAATGAAGTAAAGGAAACTTACAAAGTTATTGATGATAGACAACTTTGGACAGGGTCTTGGGACTGTAATGTGATTTTGAAAATGGAAAATTGCAAAATTATCTACATTCCAAGCATGCTTAATGTTGATTGATATAGATTTTTTGTTAAATACTGGGGACAACCAAGAATACATTTTTTTGTGAGAAGGAGGGACATTCTGTGAATAATTCTGATAAATAGAGATATTATTCATGCGAGGGAACTGTCATGATGCTAAAAATTGTAAAACAATATGATGCTACAAATGTGAGCAAACAGGACATGTATGGATGGATTGTGAGAAGGAAAGAAGTTTAGAATGTGATGTAGAAGGACAGAATAGAGAAGGTGTGAGTGAGAATGAACAATTGTAACAGGATTAACAACAAAAAGGTAAAAGAGAAAGCAATGGTAAAAACCAAGAAGAAAATATGGATAATACACAAAAAATGAGAGGGAAGAAGGAAAGTGGGGCAGAAGTTAGTGATGGAGAAGAAATAAAATGGAAAATGGTTAAAAAGAAAACTTCTTTCGGGAAAAGGGTTAAAGATGGGAAAATAAAATGTCAAGATTAAGAAATAAAAGTAAAAAAAGCAAAAAGAAAGGAAACAAATAAATAAACAATTATTATAAACTAAAGAGAAGGACAGCAAATATTTGTAGGATTCCATCTGTTAATGTTAAGAGTATAAATAAGGTAGTAAGGAGAATTGGAGTGATATAATAGTGTAATAGGTATGAGGTAGATTTGATAGTACTGGAGGAAATTAGGGTTTTAAATAAAGAAGAAGAAAGAGAACAGACTGAAATGTTATAGTTAGGGGTTATAATATGGAGCTTGAATAATGAAAACTGTTAAGGAATTGCTATATTACATAGGAAGGGAATAAAACTTTTGAACTATACTTTGGATAAATTAGGGAGATTAATGGCAGTGGACTTTAGATAGGAAGGGGAAGTGTATAGATTAATAGCAGTATATGTATATGTGATATATAAAGAAAAGGACAAATTATTTCAATAAATATTATATTATATTATAGTAAATATGGATATAATAATAGCAGGTGACTTTAATTGTGATTTAATATGGAAAAAGCAAAAAAAATAGATAAAATAAAGTGATGGAAGAAATAAAATGTAGAAATTTATAGTTTTGGAATTTTAATAAAAGTATATATGGAAGAGGAAAATTAAAAACAGAGATTATTTTTTATTATCTAAAACTATAAGAACAGTGATAGAAGAAACAGTAGAAACACATTTTTAGATAATTTGATAATATGGATTGAAAAAGATGAGAATAAAGACCATATAAAAATTGGAAAAGGAAGTAAGAGGATTAATGCAAAGGAGTGGAATGAGAAAGGTCAAGAAGTTATAACAATGTTATGGAAAGATAATTCATGAATGAGAGATTTTTACAAAAACTAGTCAGAATGCTGGATAACATTTAAAGAAAATTATAAAACAGGGTATTTAATATGGGGAAAATAGGAAAAGACAAAAAGATAAAATGGAATATAGAGAAATATAAAAAGCTGCCTTTATGTAGTCTTGATGTGAATGAAAGGGAATGTTTCAGAAAATAAGAAGAGATATCAAAAGAATCAAGAGAAAATTAAGGATTTGTTATACAAACAAAATATTTTCTACAGGTAAAAAGGAAGAAGTATCACCAAACTTAAGTAGAAAAGTAAAGGAAGATAGTGATATAATGAGAGAAATGAAAAAAATGAGCAGACAAATATAATGAATATCACAATTAAATATGTGAAAGAGATTGTTTAAAAGAAAGAAGTAAAAAGGAAAAATTAGTAGAGGGTAAAGCAGTTTACAGATGAAATGAACAAAGAATTGGAAAAACAAATTGCAATAGTATAATTAGAAAAGATAATGAAGAAAATAAATGTAAGTTTAGCAGCCAGACCAGATAGTATAGGATAATTAATGTATAGGAATTTAATGCAAAGGCAAAAAGAAATGCTGATAAAAATATTTAATGAATGGTTAAATGATGGTATCAGTTATGAAGAAATATGTACAGATGTTATGAGACTTATATGGAAGAAAGGGGAAAAGAATTAAATTAAAAATTGGAGGCCAATGATGCTGAATACTAGTGATTATAAAATATTTATGAAAATAATAAAAAAAGATTAGAAGGTAAATTTAATTATATAATGGAAGAAGCCATTAATGGGATTAAAGGAAAAGGAAGCCAAAAGCTATTAATGATAAATGGGGAAATAGTGAATGATATTAAAAAAGGACAAAAAGAAGTACAATTAATGGTGGCTGGTATAAATAACACATTCAATTTAATAGAGCATGATATTTTATACCAAATAATGGAAGAATATAATTTTAGTACAAAGATAAAGAAAGTATGGGAATCAGTATATAACAATACTCAAATCAGAATTTTAGTAAATGGTTAGTTAAGTAAAGAAATAGAAATGAATAGAGCTATAAAACAAATGTTCAATAAGTAGTATCTTGTTTGCAATCATGATGAATAGTGTAATACATGAAGAAATGGAAAAAAGTAAATATGTACAAGAAATGGGAGTGATAAATCCTATTAGTATGTGTTTTACTGATGATATAATAATAGCTTAAAATGAAAAAGAAATGAAAAAGGTAATAAATGTGTGTAATGGATTGCAAGAAGTTGGATTAAATATCAATAAGGAAACATTTAGGAGGTTTGGAAATGATAAAGAGTTGGAAGGAATACAGTTTGAAAAGAAAAGAATATCAGTAGTAGGAATTGATATGGAGAATATGATATATTAAAGGAACAATGGGAGAAAATTGTGAGAGATTTAAAGGGACTTCGTGTTATGTGGAATATGTATAGATTGCCATTCAATAAAAAGCACAATTGATAAACACAATAAGAATGGGAAAGTTATCATATATAGCTAGTGTATATATGATGCCAAGAGAATTGGAGAAACAGTTTATTGAAATTATATTCCTATATTCCAATTTATTTGGGGATCCAGATGATTAAATCCAGTCAAAAGAGGGGTATTATATATGGAAAAGGAGGAAGGAGGTTTAGGTTTACTGAATCTAAAAGTATATGGAGCCTCATTAAATGTATATAAAGTCTTGGAATGGATAAATGGAAAACAATATAAGTTGGTAATAATTATATTTAAGGAAAAATACAAAAGAGAATGTGGTCTAATAAAAATGAATAAAAAGGAGAGAGAATGGAGACATGAAGATATGCAAATGTATCAAGAAAAAAAATCATGGAAGTTAAAGATAGAAGGAATGAAATAAAACAGAAAATGTGGTATAAAAACATAATGTTGAAAAACGATTGTGTGAATCCATGGGAACATTTAACAGAAGAATAAGTAAAAACTATAAAGCAAAGAATTTGTGTATGAAGAAAGTTGTATGTCAAGATTTCTTATGGTGGTAGCAAATCATTAAGTTGCTAGTAAAGGGATATATGCCTTGAAAAAAGTAAATCCCTTTTTATAGAGAGTTAGAAACAACAGAAAATGTTTTCTTTACATGTAAAAAGATAAAATAGTTAAAGAATTTCAAGATTATAAATAGATAAATATGGATATGACTGAATATGTTTTTATGGGAAACATAACGAATATGTCAATAATTTGGATAGAAAAGGTTTATATTATATGGACAAATCAGAATGAAAAACTGAATATGATTATCTTCACTGGAAAGTGGATATTACCAAATATAATAATAAAAATTAAATGATGGTTGTGGCAAAAAGACTGAGGGTCTATAAAAATGTAAATATTTCTTTATAATGAAGGAATATATGTTTAATGCAGTTCTTTGTAAATATGTAAATTGTAAATAGTTGTAGAAATAAAGAACCTCTACTCATAATTTTTGCGAATGGGACCCATTTTGCAGGAGCACTTCCTTCTTCTGTTCCAGACGTAAAGGCAGCCTGGAGAAACAGGGAGACACACGGAGACACAAGGAGGTAATGGAGTGGTGAGAGGAATGGAGGAGAAAGCAAATATTGAGACCAGAGAATGTGTGCAGAATTCTGAGAAGATGTTTCAAAGAAATCTGTCTGATGGAGAAGAGTCGAAGAGTCAGTAAATGATAGATGTATTATTACAGCCCTTCAGTTGGGAAGGTTGCAAGATCTTCTTCTTCTTCTTTCGGCTTTTTCCCGGTTAGGGGTCGCCACAGCGGATCACCTTGTCCGCACATTTGAATGGCAGTGGAGTTTTACGGTGTCGAGTTGCCAGCCTGGCGCCCAACCTTCCACAGAAGGCACACTCACATGCACACCTAGGGCCAATTTAGAGTATCCAATCCACCTGCAGCATGTCTTTGGGATGTGGGAGGAAACCGGAGCACCCGGAGGAAACCCACGCGACCACAGGGAGGACATGCAGACTCCGCACAGAAGGCACCCCAGCCGAGGATCGAACCAGAGAACCTCTTGCTGTGAGGCAGCAATGCTAACCACTGCACCACCGTGGCCGCCCCGGGAAGGTTGCAAGATGATTTACTTAAATAAATTGTATTGCACAGTGAGACAAAAAATGAAGGAGATGTTTCCTGGGGGGAAATTATGGAGAAAATACAAAAGGAAGGCGCAGAGACAATCCTGAAGAATATTGGTGAGATGGAAAAGAAAACATATGCAGAAAATGTAAAAGAATGTAAAAGGGGAGTTGCAGAAATGAAGGCAGAAGAAAATGAAAAATGGAAGTACATGGTAAAGAGTCAAAGTAAAGAAGACATAGAAATGGACACATATGAGGTGTGGGACAATTTAATAGCTCTTTTAGGTGCAAAAACATGTGAGGTAAGATGATTTATTCTTATTAACAAAGAGACATTATGTGATATTATATTTGAAGCTGTTTTTTCAATGGAAAATTTTTCTTGGAGAAATATGAAAAGAAGAGACTGTGACCCATGGAATCTGTATGTGATAAAAACATTTAACAGGGAAACAGTGTTATAATTGTGGGAAAATTGGACATTAATCAAAATATGTGAACTTAAATGTTATAAATGTAACAAAATTGGACATTAATGGATGGATTGCAAAAATGAAAATAAGAGTGAAGAAAAAGTCAAATTCAAAGTAAACTTTATTGTCATTTACATCTGTACATAGTGCAGCTAAACAAAATTATGTTGCTTCATTCCCAGTGCAAGAAACATACATACATACAGTTACTATTTAGTAATACTAGGATATACACTTAATATAAAATGTGTCATTTAGGGTATTGCACAAGTAGATATTGCACAAACCTGAATTTTCACATTAATAGGTACCTGTGAAGCAAAAATATTGCAGAGAGTATTGCACATTCAAGTTTCAGGACAGATGAAGATTTGGATATAGCACTAATGTATGCTACTAGTGGTAGTGATCTTAGAATAAATGGACATGACAGTATGTCATTTACTGGATTAGTCAAGAGAAAATTCAGTTAATTAGTTGAAAGAGTAGAATGGCTTCTGACATGCCTGTTGCTAGAGTTCAGCAACCTGGTGGATAATGGGAAAACGTTTTTATTGAGCCTGGAAGTCTTGCAGTGCATGGTGCAGTAATGTCTACCAGAAGAAAGACAGAAGAACATACCACAAGCAGGGTGAGTATGGTCATTTATTATCTTCATAGCTATTCCAATACAGTGTGATTCATGTAAGTCATCCAAGGATGCCAGTGGAGATCCAATGATTCTTTCTGCTGCTGTTACTACTCTCCAGAGAGCCTTATGATTTGAGGCATTACAGTTCCCATACCATACAATGATGTTGTTTGTCAGTATGCTCTCGATGGTTCCCCTATAGAAGCTTGGAGGATGGACTGTGACCGGTTTGCTTTCTTCAGTTTCTGTTTGACAGTGTGGTTGGTGTGCACCAACCAAGACAGGTCCTCTGATATGTGTATACCCAGGAACGTAGTGCTCTTAACTCTTTCTGCTGCTACTCACTTTATTTCTAGAGGTTGATGTGCTCCCTGAGACCTCCTAAAGTCCACAATCAGTTCCTTGGTCTTGCTGATGTTCAATACCAGATTGTTTCTGTCACATCAGCCTAGCATATGTTCCACTGCACTCCTATATGCTGTTTCCACACTGTTCCTGACAATATCTATAACTGTGGTGTTGTCTGCAAACTTCATAATTCTGTTGGGATTCATATCTGGCTACTCAGTCATTTGTAAGCAATGTGAATAGTAGAGGATTCAGGGCACAGTCCTGTGGTACACCCATGTTCAGAGTTATGCTTTTAGAGCTATTATTTCCTACACATACCTTTTGGGGTCTGTCTATGAGAAAGTCTAGTATGCAGTTGCACAAGCGGGTGTTGATGCCCAGTTGGATTAGTTTCATGACTAGGTTCTGGGGGATGACAGTCTTAAAGGTGAAACTGAAGTTGATGAATACATCCTGAAATAACAGTCCTTATTTTCCAAGTGAGTCAAGGTTTCATGAAGTGTTAAACAGATGACATCCACTGTGCAGTGGTCTGACCTGTAGGAAAACTGCAATGTATCTAGTGTTGCAGGTATGCTTGCTGAGATGTTGTCCTTGATCAGCCACATGAAGCACTTCATTGTTGATGTTAATGCAACTGGATGATACTCATTCAGACTCGCTGGTTGTGGTTTCTTGGGTAAGGGAATGATAGTCATGTTCTTAAAGCATCTCAGTGTAATGCCTAATTACAGTGATGTATTTAAAATGTCTGTGATTACTGATGCCACCTGTGTAGCACAGGCCCTGAGAACCCTGCCCATAATGTTGTCCAAACCAGCTACTTTCCCTGGGTGAATTAATCTCAAAGTTTTCAATACATCAGCTCAGCTGTGCGGAGGCATAGCACTTCCTCATCCTGACTGACAGGTAGTTTATTTGCCACAGTTTTGTTGTCCACATCAAACCTGCTGAAGAAGTTCTTTAGTTCATTTAAGAATTCTTTTCTGTCATCACACTGGGTGGATGCAGGTTTGTAGTCATTTATGGCTTGTATGCCTTTCCATAGATGTCAAGATTCACTTTGATCATTAAAGTGACCCTGAATTTTTTCTTCTATAAGCTTTGTTTGCCTCTTTTATGCCTTTGTTTAGGTTTGCTCTGGCCACCCTTAGGGCATCCTTGTCTTTAGATCTGAATGCTGCATTGTGTGCCTTTATAAGCTTGTACACCTCATTGGACAGCCATGGTTTTTGGTTTGCACATATGGTGATGTATTTGCTAGTTGTCACATCATCCACACATTTTGAGATGTAGACCATAACAGATTCTATATATTCTTCCAGGTCTATTGGTGATTTGTTGTGGCTGCCTCCCTGAACATCGACCAGTCTGCACTCTCAAAGCAGTCTTGCAGTGCTGTGACCACACCCTCAGGCCATAAAAAATAAATAAATAAATAAATAAAAACAGAAGAAAATTAACAAAGAGAAGAAACTTTAGAAGTAGTTGAAATAAAAGAAAAACGTATAACAAAAAATAATAAAGAGGACATAGAAGAAGGTTCTGAAATAAGTGGTGAAGCAGACATAAATTGGGAGGTAGTTAAAGAAAAAAATAATTCTATTGATAAAAAGGTAAAAGACAGAAAAAGAAAATTTAAAGGGATAAGTACAAAAGAAAAAAGACAGGAAATTGCTTAAAAAGAAAGTAAACGGCTAATGGTTTGGGGTTGATATAAAAGTTAAGGTGTTTGACTCACAGACACAATGTACAGTGTTTGATTTTCACCCTTGAGAGGGAAATTGGAAAGGCATAAAATGACCTATTAAAGAAGCTAGTCTAGTAATTATCTATGAATTTATGAAGTGATGAAGTTGAAGAAAATAGAAAATGAAATTTTAGAGTGCTTTCTATAAATGTGAATAGTATTAAGAATATAGTAAGAAGAATATGGATTTTGGAATGGTGTAATACATGTGGTGTATATGTGATTATATTAGAACACACAATATTTTAACAAATCAAGGAAGGCTACAAACAGAGAAACTATGGGGAGGAAGGTTAATCTTGAATTACAGAAATGAGAGATGTTCTGGAATAACCATATTCTGCAGAAATACAGTAAAGATATCTGATGTAACTTTATAGCAAAATTGGGAAGACTAACCATTTAGATTTAAAATGGAAATAACAAGTACATATAATTATAACATTATGTGCTTATACTAATTGTAAAGAAAATGAAAGCTTATTTAATCAGATTTTAGACTATTTATTGATACAAATGAATATTATAATGCCAGGAATCTTTAATTGTGATTTAAGAAGCAAGCATAAAAAGAAATGAAATGATATAAGAAAATGTTAGAACTTATAAGATGTGGTAAGTTAAAACTTCGGGACACAAATTCATGGACTTACAAAAGGGGTATGTATAGAACTGAAATAGATTATAGTATCAGAAGGTTTAGTTACAGAGAAGGGGGGTTCTGATCATCTTGCAATATGGATAAACATAAAATAAGGAATATATAAAATAGGCAAAGAAATAAACAGGATAAAGAAGAAAGCATGGAATGAAAAAGGAAAGCGATTAGTAATACAGTTATGGAAAGATCATGTTACTATGAGAAAATTTGATAAAATCTGGTCTGAATTGTGGGTAATATTTAAGGAAAATATAAAAAATGTTTTTTTACAGTGATATCATGATGTGAGAAAAGTAGAGAAAGAAAAAATATAAAAGAACTTACAACAATGCGTTAGAAGATTTAGAACATAATGATAGGAAGCACTTTCACAAAGAATTATATGAAAGAAATTAAGAAAAAGTACATTACTATATAAGCAAAGTTATTTTTTATTTTTTATATTTTTATTTTTTGTCTCCTACAGGCTTTTGAGGGGAACTCAATGCTTGGCATACAGGGCATGGTTAGACCCCACTCTGATGGACCTCCTGCATATCCACAAAACAAACAGCACCAGAAGTAGCCATTCTAAAGACATAAACATTGCCTGTGATATAAATAGGACCTGCTGGAGAGATAGGTATGTATCCCAGAGTCTACCCTGTCAATGGAACAGGCTCCCTATCCATGTGGAGCAGAGTTCCTCCCCAACCCAATTCAACTGCAGCTTGGACAATTGGATGGGAAACCAGAAATTCATCCCTAGTTTGGCACCTATGTCTCTAATGGACACAGGTAACCTGTAAATGGTTCCTCTCCCAGGCCCATGCTTACACTTATCAAGGGTAACGGAACTTGTTAGAGATTTGAGATGCAAGGCTAGGCTTAAAAAGGCCCTTGTGGCCATTAGTATAGTAAACATGAACATAGAAACCTATGAAAAAAAGAAGGAGTATCGAGTTTCTTAAACAGATAAGTAAAGGAAGATGGTAGTGTAATTACAGAAATAAAAAATATAAAAGGACAAATAGAAAGAACTCAGGAAAAGATTATGAATAGTGTAATACAATATGCACAAGAAATTTTTAAAAATAAGGTAGTAAAAAACATGGAAAGTAAAAAACAACAGAAAAAGAAAAGATTTAGAAAAGAAGATTTCTTTAATTGAGCTTGATAAAGTATTAGGAAAAGTAAATATGTATTTGGCTGTAAGAACAGATGGAATAGGTTATGAATGTATAAAAATTTAAGGAATTGGCAAAAAAAAAATAAACCCCAAGATTTAATAAAATCCATGTAGGCACTATGTAGAGCCTACATGGAATATATCCATGTACATGACCACAGTCCTCCCTTGGCAGCACCCCATGCATATTAATGATGGCATGCTGCTGAGGGAGAGCTGAGGAACATGGATACTGAATCAGTGTAGGGAGAGGTGCAGCAGCTAACTGTGGCTGCAGATCAGTTTTAGACTCCCTGCAATTGTCTCCGCCACTGTAACAATGTTGTGGAGTATGTCAAATGTTGAATGTGTTAATGTTATGATGTTCTATAATGTCCTGTGTTTGTTTTTTCTTTTTTTTTTTTTAAATGCATGTTTGCATGGCGCAGCATGGAGCACAGCAATGCCAAGCTGTGCTCACATGTAGACAGCTGACACCTGCCAGACATCTAAAAATAGAAACAGGATGTAATTAATAAGAATAATGTCATTTTATTTATTTTTTCATTTGGCTTTTGCACAGAGTGGCGTGGAGTGCAGCTAAGCTGAGCGGAGTTCATACCTACATAGCAGATACCAGCCAGACATCTAAAAATAGAAACTGGTTGTAATTAATTATTTACTTTTTTGGTGTGTTTAAGCATGTTTGCATGGCGTGGTGTGGTGCTCAGCACTGCTAACAGGTAGCTCAGTGGTATATATGAAGGTATACTGGATTTCTTAATATCCACACAGCTAAATTGGTAGAGTTACGGCTGTATGTGTAGTAAGTCCACATTTCGAATACATGGAAGTCAGAACTTGTCTGTATTTTTGTTGCACACATTATGGACACAATTTTGAATTATGGCTCCGCTGCACTCTGTGCAACTATGCTCAAACCTGCTAAGCACCGCATAAACATGGTAACAGCTTTGTTAAAACCATTATTGTGCATGTTTGTGCACCACTCAGCTCTGCTTGGCTGGTTTGCATGCTGCTAAGCAATGGAGTGCTTTTTTGAATGTTGCTCAATGATGTGTAAGGGTGGAAAAACAGCCTATATTAATTGCACTAGGCAGGAATTCTGCAAAATCCATTGGAGTTTGATCATCTGTCGATGTGGCTGGTGGTTTTGGATAAGCTCAGTACTTTCAGGCACAGTGGTGGTGCATTCAGGAGTACCGGATCATGGTTGGGCTCCTTGTCAAAAACCATGAAAATAAGCTGCTGCTGGGCAGTTTCCAGGGTGCAAAGTGAAAGGTGAAGGCCTGGGACCAGTTGGACAAAGAACTCATCTTCACTGCATAGGTGAGCAGTGTCATAAAAACCATGATGACCTGAAAAGGTGAAAGAGGGGACCCTTGGACACCTGGGTTCAAGAAGCGAGGGCAGGGAATGCCCCACAAATACGTAAGTAATTTTTTTCTCTGTTTTACCAATATCTGAATGTCTGAAAAACTGGTATGCATTATGGTGTGCTTCTCTCCCAACAGCTGCAGCTGAGAGGGCTTGCAATGTCAAGTCTCATGCCGGGTGCCTGGCCAGGTTGCGCCTTGAGCATGATGAGTGTGGATGTATTATGCCAACTGTAGGGCAATAAGCAAGAAAGAGTAAAGCATTAACTGTAATAAAGTATATACAATACAGTCTGTTGTGCAGTAAATGTGGAATTAGAGCTGTAGTGGAATAAATGAATAATAACAACTGTAGTTCAATAAACACAAGAAACAATACCAATAGCAGCAAGGAAAAGGGTGTACATCAGAATTGTCTTATCATAACCATTGCAGTAGAGTTGTATGCATTGAGTCTGTAAGGTAAGGTTGCTGCAGTCAGGTATACTGTAATAGCTGTTGAATGCATATCTGATGGCTGTAAACTGTATTGCTTAACTCATAGCACTGTTCAAGGATTTCTCTAGGCCAATACTGGTCACATAATGCTTTGTCTTCCACAGACGTCAGATAATAAAGGTATATGGGTGAGGTAGCCTAATCCACAGCCAGATATTGTGTGTGTGGACTTCACAGATATTGCAAACTAATAACAATAATATATGTTCACCAGTACTGATGAAAGTGAAATAAAGCTGTAGTAATATATGCCAGATGGTTCAATACCATGCATGTGTATTCTGTTGGCACTGCAGACTGTAACAGTACTAGAATGCTAGGGGTTAGACCTGTAACTTGTATTGCACAATCCATAGTATGTTTCCAGGTGGTCTCCAGGCAAGTATCAGTCACCCCATAGTCAGCGGTGACTCAGTAGCACAGTTTGTGAAATTCCTTGTACCCTGTACATTTTGCCACACACAGTCCTGGGTTCAAATCCAGCTATTGCATTAACATGCATATTCTGATGCCCACAATGATTTGCCAGTGATTTGCCAAATGATCACAATTTCATGGTAAACTGACCACACATATGAGGCAAAACTGTGGACATAATGCATAAATCTCTACAACTGACAGTTATGATACCTACCCTCTGCAATGCTGTAGTCTCCACACCTCAGTAATGTCCATCTTAACAGCTAAGAAAAGGGCCCAGGTCTACATAAAGGCCTTATATATATATTGCACTGTGGTGCCAACTCATTGGCTAATGATAGTGCAATTCAGTTGTTTTGTATGTAATTAGCATATTAGAGCCACAGATTGGTACAGAGGCAATTACCTGCTAATGAGCAGTATCTTAAAATGACAAGCAGTTGGTTATGGGGAACAAGTCTGTATGAGACTTGCCTCACACAGAGAACATCTTTGCAAAACATTACTGGAAGCAAAGTAAAACAAAGGATCACTGCATTCCACCAGGTATGTAATTGATTTCTCCATACAACAGGATGCAGATGGGAGGATGGAGGTATGGGGAATAGGGATTACAGCAGTAAGCCTGTCTTAGATCTCTGGTAATTACATGTCATTGATACTCTGCTGTCCTACACATACAGGCATGACTCTCAACTGTCCCTGATTTTCTTAATCCCTCCTACAATGGATGTCTTTTGTAGGAAAGCTAGTGAATTACACATAATACATAGTGACAATAAGTAAGGGTGTACAATCCTGCAACGTCAAACGATGCACAGTAATTCACCTCCTCTCATTCTGTCAATGCCTCACATAAATAAACAGTTCTAACATTTTAAAAGTGTCCCTGATTGTCCCTGTTGTACTCTGGCCAGGTCCCTGATTCTGTTGACATTTGTACCTGTTTGGTTGACAGCTATGCCTAACATACCTGTCAACCTCTTACAGCAAAAAATCTGGACAAAGCCATAAATAATGGAGGGACATATGCCCAAAATTAGGGACACTTTTTAAAATATTTCTCTTATGAACTAAGAAAGTTAATACAATAACATGTATTACAGTAGCATGACTGTGTTCTGAAGGGTATGGTGTCTGAAACTCAGATGTGTGTCTTTATTTTCTGACATCAACCCTCAATGATTTGCCAACAATGTTCCAGTAATCCACAGTTTTGTGTGAAAATGACCAAAATATTAGACAAATATCCTGACAGTCTGCAAACATCTGTATAGTTGAGAGGTATGATGCCTACAGGAGAACATATACTACAGCAGGTTTGCATTGTTTTCTGTCATTGTGGCTCACTGGTGTTGCTGGACTGTCCCCATATAGTAGCTGTAATAGCACACTGTTATTTTTCTGGCAGTGGCTGTATGACACATTAGTAAGAGGTTGCTCGTATGGGACACACCACAGTAGACTTGAGTGCTGAGTGTAAGAACATACAGCAGAATCTGTCATGGCACACAAGGACATACCTCAGTATTGCTACTATCTCGGTAGTATCCACACACATAGTATATTGCCACCCTGTGGGGTACAACATGTGTGAGGGAGCAGTGGATAGTGCAGGCCATTATGGGTGTGCTGTATCTGTACATCATGGACATCCACATATCTGGTCCTGTAATATGTTCTCCTTTTGTTGTCTTTCAGGAACTATATACCACCAATGACATGTCCCCTTCTCAGATGCGGAGAATGAGATAATAGTTGATGGAATAAGGCAGCCTCACCAGATCCTGTTATCCAGAGGGAGGCATAACAAAGAACAGCAGACTGCATTGTGGGCAGACCTTGTACGGGATGTTAATGAAGTTAGCCACCAGGACAGGACCTATGAGCAGGTCCGACACCGCGCCACGGACATGGTGATTACTGAACAACAAAAGGGCAGTTGATGTCACCAGGGATCATGCTGCCACCGGTGAATGCCCTGCAGTGGAATAACCACTCTTGGCCACAGAGGAATTCCTGGTAAACCTAGGAACACATGACAGCTCCCAGGACTCCATCACACCATGCATCATGGAGGTGGATGCCAGTGTCCACAGCAGAGGAGCATCCAGGCAAGCTTACTGCATTCACCAGTGTAATAATGTATCACGTATTGTGGTAGGCCATAGATACCTGTACGTGGGTACCAGGTCTATGTACTTTGGGGGAAGTTACAGTTAAAGTTCAGTTGTACACACATACTCAGAATGTCAGCAATACAACCAGTAACACAGTAGCTACTGTACATGGGGATATATGCACATATTACCTTGTAGTGATGCAACATTTGGTGGTGCTGACAATACCTCTCCCTCACCTTTTCATAGGTCCGTCAGGTGTTGCCCAAGCCCATGGTCCTGTACCTGATAAACATGATAATGTTGTTTTATGGATCATATATACCATATGAATGTTAAGGGATGCCATATTGCCCTATGTACAAATCTTGTGTTTAGCCAGAGTAGAATATTTGTATGTTCCATTCTGAAACAGTTAACTGCAGTTCCTGACTTTGTAATCACAGGTGTATATTTGAATGAACATTAACACGTTTACACTTATAACTATGAGTGATTACGCAGCCTGGTATAAATGAGGCAATTACTCCAAGATGCATCTTCAAACACAGTAGGGAGATGGTACATACCTGATGCAGTGACAGTAGTACTGGCATATCATTCTCAGGATAGGTGTACTGGGTTTTGTGTAGTTCTGTATAGTAACATTTTGCATATCTTACAGGTATACTGTACTGGGAACTTTAACTGGATGTAGCTGAAATGCATGTTATAAAGGCTTTTACTTGTATGTGTATGTTGCTGTGAGATTGTCTGTTGTGCATGGCAATGGAGATGAGGAGATGTGGGACTGGTACTGCAGTTGTGGAGCCTCATTTGTATGAGTTTGTGTGAATTACCATGCATAATAGTGCAGGTAGTAATGTACTGCTTTTGTCTTGGTTTTCACAAGTGATTGGGAGGGTTGGAGTCTGTCCCTCTCACAACCTGATGTCAATGTCTCATCAGATTCTGATGATGATGGTGGACACAGTGAGGCACAGGTGGGGTTGTTGTGGGCTGAATATGTCCCAGAGGTTGACATCCTTCTTCTGTCCCCATTGTCTCTGCACACAATCAGTAGGCCCACACATACCCGGTTCCCAGAGGCCACAGATATTGTACAGAGGGTTGAAACATTGAACAAGAAAGTGTGGCAAATATGTCTCCAGTGAGTGCAGACACCGGCCATGGCTAAAGAGCTAGTGATTTCCCGCACAGGTGGATTGACACAGGTGCTTGTAGAAGGCTTGCTGTCCATCCACCACCTGTTACTGGTGTCACATTGTGAGTCACTCGACATAAGTTTTGGGCCATCATGGAGACACAGGCACTTTCTGAATGGAACACCAGACACATGCTTAGGGTTATGGATGCAGCAAAGTCTGACATTCCTGACTGCCTCCACTGCATTGGGGACACCCTGGATTGGTTCATTGATGCAGTGGACAGATATGGGCTGAGCCAGTGTCTTTCCTGGACCACACATTGTCTGTGCTGGAACATCCGCTCGGAGTTGGGCGTCGAACCCATGGACATAGATCAGCAACAACATCTGCTGAGTATCCATGTAGCCATGCACAGTCATGCTCCTGTAGTGGCAGTACCTCCAGTGCTACAGAGGGAAGTGTGCTGTCCACACCACAATGTAGCAGGCCATGGACACATGGTCCTGGGTGGTCCTGCGGGGGGCTCAGCCCCAGCAGACAGCAGTCACTGTCAGGTACTAGCACCACATCTGACTTTGGGCATGGTGGTGCCTGTGCTACTGCTAGCAGAGCCAGTTCCCATATTCTTGGCCAGAGATAGTGAACTGCCCACTCTACCATGTATGGTCCACAACTGTCCAACCTACACACATGTAGGGCTAGCACTGAGTTTGACTGTGTACACACACACACTCAAACATCACTGTCACATGCAGGTCACCTACAGACACATATGGAACCTCTCCATGGCCCATCTAACCCACACTCCTTCCTGACTCACACACATGCTGTCAACTGTTTGGCACAGCCTAGGCCTCCAACACCCCACACCACACCCTGTGCTTGTGATGATACCTGTGCCACATCCCTGTCATCCTTGCCATCGATGCAGGAAATGAAGCTATGTGTAAGATGCACAGAGTAACTATATTACTTGACATGTACTTGTGTAATGCAGAATTGTTTTGCCATGCCACTTGTGGTCCACAACAGATACTGTATGCTGGCATGTGCCATGACTACACACCAAACTTGGTGTACCTTATGCTGTACGATGTTGTACTGGAGGTTATGTTAGAGAATGACAGGTGTGTCAGACCTGTGTATGTTTTTGTTCCAGGTGTCTGAGGGGATAAACTATGGACACATGGCTGCAATACAGCAGCACAGGATGGCATGGCAGCACAGCAGAAATATGATGTCAGCAAGGTATGGCAGTATATGTGCGTGGCTTCCTAGATGCATATGTGTCTAACAGGGACAATGGGGGCAGTCAGTGTAATCCTGCATTCATACTTTGTGATAAGGTCTGCTACCCTTGATACATGTCACCTGGGTTTTCTGAACTTACAAATCTATAAGGTGTGGTGATAGAGTTTACACATCTACAAATATCTTGTGTCCAGCTCAAACAGGTGATGGACATCAGTTAAGACTGTCGTGTTGTGCATCCCATTATGTAACCTGCACATGATGTGTGTGGCAGCAGATGTGTGCCTTACATGCATGGGGGGCCTGTGTCATGCAAGGTGTACTGTCTGTGTCACATAGTAGTCTCCCCAGTATGTACTATGTCTACCGCTTTGATGTTGTAGGTGTGTAGCACACATGGGACATGTGTTCCACCTGTCATGGCAATGCCATGGGTACACAGTGGGATCTGGCCTCTTCCTGTATGGGGACATACACATCCCCATCATAGCAGTTAGTGGGCAGACTACATTTGTATGGTCGTGACAGAGACAAAATAGGGCATGTTATCTACTCTGTGTTTTACTGTATCATGGCACCTGTGTGACTGCTACGGTTGTACATTATGCCTGTGTGGTGACATGGCAAGGGTGCCATTGCACACAATGATTGTGTGCTGTCCTCTACCTTCAGTTTAGTGGTGACAATCTGACAGTTGCATCTGTCTGGTACCTGCTGGTATTGGTGGCACAAAGTGAATGCATCTCTACATCCCCAAAAACAGTGACCATCAAAGGGTACAGCACTGTGAGTCCATACCTTCATGCGTCATGGCTCCAGTGTGCGTGGTATGCAGACAGTACATTAT
Organism: Protopterus annectens; assembly: GCF_019279795.1. NCBI lineage: Eukaryota > Metazoa > Chordata > Ceratodontiformes > Protopteridae > Protopterus > Protopterus annectens. The sequence goes on from NC_056726.1 coordinate 239,089,824, forward strand.
TGTGCTGGGGTGGATGATATCCCACAGGATATTAATGTGCAGTGGTTGGCAAGTCGTCTGTGTCAGTGGCACAGACAACAGCTGACTGTGGTTTAGGCCATCCTGGATAACTGTTGCGTCTGTATGGGTGTCAATGAAAGCTAGTAATATGCAACCACCTGCTAATGTATCAGTCAGAGGTTACTGACAGTGGCTGTGACTGCAGAGAGGGAATACCTGGAAGGGGTATGCCATTAATGGCGGATGGCAAGCCCCACTGTTGAGTGGTGTCAGTGCAGTATAGGTCTGCTGATGGTAAGTTCCCAGGGTATGAATCTCCGACACTTGCGTATACACCAGCTGACATACCAGTCTGAACATGACATACACAGTTGCCAGCATGCCTTGCTGCCCTAATATTCCCATAAATCTTGTTGTGGCAGTCAGCAGGGACATGGTTGAGGGTACATCAGGGCATACAACACCCAGACTGAGCCAAGCTGTCTCACTATACTGCCCGTTCAGGCAACATGTACAAAGTACCCACTTAGGCATCCAGATACTGTCAATGTAGGGGTCACTATACGGCCCATTGATGGCAGACATATGCAACATAGGGACATCTGACTCCAATAGCTGTTATGTAAGCAACAGTGCTCAACAGGGCACAGTCTCAGGTCCTCTACTGCTTGGACTGCATGTCACCACAGGACATGTGGGTACTGACTGACTGTAGCTAACAGTGTTGGCTGCTGCCTGCTACTTATCAGCACTCATACAGTCACTGTGTTATGTTGGTGTCTTGCATGACTATATTACAAATACATACCTGGTGACATAGCAATGGCCATAACCCCCAATCGAATATATATGTATTATCCTTTCCATCAGGAAGACCTATGTCCCCCGGTTAGTAGCACAGCAGTCCCTACATGTGATATACATACTTATGGGTGATAGCTAGCTACACAGACCTGGCCACACATCAACATATCTGTACAGTGGTATGGCAGGAATCATATGGCACAGCCATGGCCACAGTCACCGGTAGGTGGCATACCCATAGCCTATATATACTCTTCCCCCTGCATACAACTATCTGACTACAATGGCCATGTGTTGACATACCTTTCCAAACTGTTGTGGCACTTGCACATGACAGTATGGCGCTCTTCAGTATGTGCTCATTGCTGGTCATCTGCAGTGCATGTCAGTGTTGCCTGCGCCATTCAGAGTACTCATAGGTGATCTGTGCCATGAATACAGGACAAGGTGTGACCCTGCTTGATTGCATATGCTGCCTATCTCTAGGAAGCATAGTAAATGGGTTAGTCAGCTCTAAGGACATTAACCCAGTATGTGACATTAGTAGTACATGCTTGTTGGAGACATTTGTGTAGCAGATGTAATGCACCCTTGACACAGTCCCTCCTTACTGGTATAGTACAGAGAGCACCTCAGTGTAAGTCAGCACATGCCATCTGTATGACTGGCTGGGTGAATCTCATCTCAACACTGGGGGTGTGGCTGCGTCTCTCGTGGAGATGGGTAATATGTGCTGTTCCTGTGATGAGGGTTAGCAATGTCTCCAATTGTGATGGTTGTATGGCCATCACACTACTGACGTGCACATCTCCTATTGCTTTATGACATGGTGTACAATGCTGTCACAGCCTGACATGCACACATGGCCACATTCAGGCTAGCAGCACTTCCACTCACTGCATACAGGACATGCTGCGGCACACACATAGTGCATGTTGGCTGCATGCACAGTGGAACACAAATATGTAGTGGTACACTCTACAGAGGACAACATCAGATGTACACACTATGCCTCATGTCTGCTAGTACTATTCATGTAGGACACATAATGCTTGATATCAGCAGGCCATGTTCTGGTGATTCATTTGGGAGGCCACATCACCCACAACTAGTAAAATAATGCAAAACCCTACCAATTTGTACATTACAAAGGTTATCATATGCATGTAGTATGAATAGACACATACATCAAGTTGACTGACATGAGATTAGGACCTTTACCTATCTACTGCTAGACACTACAGCTCACAGTACTTATCGCATGTGCCACAGAGTTTATCTGATGTTAGACTGTCAGCTAGTGCTCTTAAGGTGGATGACATCAACAGGCCTTGTAGAGGAGAGCAATTTAGAGGCCAGCAGCTAGTTACAAGGCCAAAAAGTGCCTAAGCATTGCAGGGGGATAGCCCCCTAAGGGCATGACCATAGTGCTGCAAGGGGATATATGTACACACACACACACACACACACACACACACACACACACACACACACACACACACACACACGCACACACACACACACACACACACACATCTATCGTTGCTCACTACAGCTCACAATAATTATCGCATGTGCCACAGATTATGTCTGTTGTATATGTGATTGCAGGCACTGTACTTGTGGTGTATGCAAAGTAGGCTTGTGTTGGACAGCATGCGTGGCCTGCAGAGTGATATTGCTTGGTACTGTTATTGTATCTAGTGTCCTAGGAGTAGGATACCTGTTAATATCCCTGCTATGTGTGCACAGTTGCCATTATGGCCATATGTGGCTGGTTGCAGTTAGATAGGCAAACATGTGCCCAAGGACAATTTTCCCTGTCCAAGGCATGCATTGAAACCATAAAACATTACACCACCTGCTCACCTGTGTCTGTCTACGTGGTGACGTCATTCCACAGGAACTGGGGTCTGTCAGTGAATGGAATATGTACTGTTGCAGCCTTGGTTTAGTTCCTTTGGGCAACTGCGTTGATATGTGAGGGCAGATAACTTCAGTATTATAAGGTTATGTGGAGAAATTCATACACCCCCCACACATACACACACACACACACACACATATATATATATATATATATGTGTGTGTGTGTGTGTGTGTGTGTGTGTATAACAGGGATGTCTCAATAAATGTCACTGTGTATGTGTACGTTATGTATATGTGTTATGTAGACATATATGTGGACAGTCTATGTATCATTGTTTTTTATATATATATATATATATATATATATATATATATATATATATATATATATCATGTGACATGGGGATAGGGACAGATAGATATGTATGTATAGCTGTCTGTATATACAGACGTATTTCCACATAGCAGATCTTTGTGATGAAGAGGCAACAGAATTGCTCTCAAGTTAGCTAAGTGTAGGAGTATGCCTAATGAGACTGTCAGTACTTACAAGGTGACTCCAGGGCAGAGCTACCTGTACTCCAGACCAGGATTTTGTGTGCTACAGACATTGGCAGCTACACCAGTTTCCACAGTACAGCATTTCCCTGAAGTTGTCCACGGCATTCCCCAGCTGTGTGCTGTATTTAATATGTGCCTGGGATACATAATGTAACACCACACATAGGGTGACAGTCTTCATACCTCTCACTGTACATGTTTTTGCAGAATGTCCAGCATTCCACCTCATATGTCTGGTCTGTTCCTTATACATTTGTGGTGTTCCGGTACATTATTGTATAATGCAGTTACTGAATAGTACTAACTACAGACACATTTGAATGATGGACTTTACACCCTGCAGATATTCTGTTCTGATGCAACCTGCTGTTATACTAGTCACCTTCTAGGTTAATAAGAGCATGTGTAATGTCTGTCTGTAGTTTTGGCCCTTTGTTCCCCCATTCTGTCTGACTTTGTCCAGTTTATTTGCAGTAACAGATTGGGGGGCATGACAGTCTGTGGGAATACCATCATACAACTACCTCACATGCAAAAGATGTGGATGCTGCCAGATTCAAACCATCAACACCATCATCTATGCTAACATCCCTAACCCACTGAGCCACACCAGCCACCAGACAGAAACGTGTCATTCATTACACAATCATCAGCATACAGACATATATTGCCATCTCTGCATTATGTGTGACCTACAACATGTGCTCCAGTTCTATGTCACAGCCCTGAGATTGGCTGCTCTGCTGATATATCATTGCTGACTTACTGTTACAGCAGTTGTATGGGAACACTAATGTGTTGGGGGTGGGAGACAACCAGCCTATGATCTGCTGACATAGACAGTTGTGCGACTGTCCTGTGACCTCACTGTTTGCCATCTGCCTTGAATAATGTAGTGGATTTTCCAGCCATGTGGCCTAGTGAATATTATGGAGCACATACTTTTGGACTGGGTACCTGTTGTCCCATGTGGTTTTTAGATCTCTCCAAGTAGCCCAGTAGCCCACTATATTCTCTATCATACATGTGGCAGGTCCATACATATGCTTCCATATTCTAGTACTTCTACCAAGTGGTGTATAGGTGAGTGATTTACCTTGCGAATGCAGCAGTTGACAGACCTTTAGTTTGGGACTGACTCTGATGCATGCAGTACACAGCCAATACATGGTTAGGTACAGGTTGTGTGGGCTGGCTGGCATAATTTTACTATATGTATATGAGTCGGAGTAAGGTGTCAGTCCCTAGGGCCCTAGGTTATCAGTGCATGTGCAATGCGTTGTCACTTGGTCAACGCTAGGGCATACTGGGCACACCTATGTTTGCTTACAGTACAGCTGTTTCCACAGGATCATATTGTGTAATATGACACATACTGTGAACATCTGTACACATGTGGCTGGAGAGTACTGCAGGGCTTCTCCAGATATATCGATGCACCGGAACTGTGACATCAGCAGCCCAAACACATGCTCTATGATGTTCCTAGTTGTGTGTGTGCCTCATTGTGGCATTCTTCCATGGGAGTCTGTGCATTTCTGATGGGTGTCAGCATCCACCGTTCCAGTGCGTAGACAGCATCCCCCAGTAATTGGTCATGTGGGATGTCCCCCTAGCAAACATCTGATACAGCTATGATGCATGCCAGATATGGGAGTCATGATAACTGCCAGCACACACATTTATGATGATTCCCTGGGCATTGCACACAACCTGACAGTTGATGGAGTGATACCCCTTGTGGTTGATATAGATTCTACCCTTCTCACTGGATGGTGCCTTGATGTGTACATGAGTGCAATCTGTGGCACACAGTACCTCAGGGTAGTGTACTACATGGTAGAAGTGCTGCATATTCCTGGCACTCACCTCAGGGGTGAGGGGAAAATATATGCGTTCACTGGCATGTGGCAGCATGGCATCCAGGAATTAGTGGAGTAACCTGGATGCTGATGCCTGTGAGACCCTCATCATATCCCCAGTTGATCTTTGGAAAGTACCTGTGGCTAGTATCCTAAGAGCTACACATATGTTTGTGTCCACTGGGATGGGTTCCCCTCTGTTGGCTCTGGGTCTGAGTTGAAGGCAGCAGAGCTCAGTGAGTTTGTGTAGTATATCCCTGTCCACCCTGTAGCGCTCTATAATCTCCAGCTCATGTAGCTCCTGGGAAGGTTACCCTGGGTCTGAACACTCTTCTCTTTCTCAGTCTAGGCCTATTGTCTGCAGCAGCAGCTGCATTGACCTCAGCATCTAGCACCTACAGATGTAGCAGACCTGCAGGAGCCCCTAGCATTCCTTCAGTGAAAATTCCCAAGTCTGTACTCCATTAGTGCAGAGTATGGGGAGAAATCAGGTTGTGGGTTGTATGCGACCTTTATAGTATTCTGCTGTAGGTGCAGGCTGTGTGATTGACTACCTGTGATGCATTCCACCTGCCAAGCACATCATTAAGAAGATTTAATGGCCCTAGTTTAAGTGAAACAAGGGTCATCAGTAATTAATATATCATTGGCTTTTAGATACACTCAGCACAGCAGCATGCCATGCAAACATGTGGAAACAAGTGCTGCAAAGGTAAACAAAGCTCAGCAGTCACTGTACACACCCCCTAAAAGGACATGCTCAGCATGGCAGCGCACCATGCAAACATGCAGAAACATGCACCCTGAAGGTAAATAAAGCTTAGCAGCCAGTGTACACCCCCCCCTGCTGAACACAGCAGCACACCACACAAACAGGCACAGGTGAGCTCCACTGAGCTTACAAGTCCTTAGACACACTACCTCTTGATTTTAGCTAACTCTTCTGTGGACACCAAGACTGTTGTGTGCCTACATGGAAGGGATATGTGGACATGGATACCCATTTGTGCTATTCAGTAACCCCATCTCATTTGCATCGGGATCCGTGCACACAAACTGGAAACTACACGGTTGCAGGCCCTACCTCATTAGCAACAGCACCATTCCACCATTGTAGATACTCCATGCAGGGTCCTATAATACATTTCTGTCACATATTTAAAATAGCAAAAAGCATATATTCAACTAAGAAATCCCCTACTGTAAACTTATATACGCTAGTACTAGGAGCCACAGTTCACGACCATTTCCAGAATAAAAAATATGTTTATTTTATAAAAAAATAATAAAAGCAAACCACAAAGGTTTAAAAATACAAATCATACAGGTTAAGCACTTTCATCTGCTAACTGCAGACTTCATCAGAACACTTCTCCCTTAGCAATTCCATCTTATATAGTTCAATTTAAAATTTTTGCACCAATGGGAATGTACACTCACATCACTTCTATGAATAAAACATGACTTTATGAATATTCATTAATACCAGCAGCTCTCTAATAGCTGCCTATACTTCGCTTTCTAATCAGCAGGTTTAACATCTTATTATCTGCATTACAAAGCATTATGGCTTAATGAACTCAAACATAAATATAACATTTCTTTGCTACTGCAATGTATCTTTTTTTCCTTACTATTTATTATTTTTGCTTTACATTTAAGCTTCTTTTCACTGTAAAATGTACCCTACAATGAAATTACATATATTTCTTATAAAATCTAGATTTGCTCATGCAACCTAATACACCTCGACCCTATTATTTATACACTACCTATATACAGATGTATATGTATGAAACTACACTAATAAGCATTATTTCATACCCTAGAATCTAACATAGGCTTTGTTGGTATATGGTCATTCAGCCCGGGTGCTTTGGCTGCATTTAGCTTTAATTGCCATTTTACTTCCATTTCACCCAATTTTACCTTAATATTTCCACTCCTATTATTTACTTTAGCCTGTTCCATTGTCCCAAACTTAAAGGAGTGGCTCTCATCATATGCCTGTATATGTCTGCTCAAAGCATTGTTACGTTCCTTTCTTTTAATACAATATGTATGGTCGTAAATCCTATTCCTCAACTGTCTGTCCGTCTTTCCCACATAAAAACTTGGACATGTCACACACTTGGCCAAATATATGACATGCTGGGAAAGATAGTTTCCCTTCCTAAACCTTATATTGTTTTGATTTACATCCCCTAACTTAATAGTTTTTTCTTCTATAATTTCTTTATACTGCTGGCACCGACCACATCTCTTGGTATATTCATCCTTAGTATCATAAATTGACCCTGTATTCTGTCTCTCAAATCTACTCTTTACATTATACCCTGTCTTATACACATATCTTGGTGCAGTACCCACTTTACTGTATACCATGTCATCACTTTTCAAAATATTCCAGTTGTATTGGATAATTCTCTTAACATCCTCGGCATATGGGCTGTACTCTACTAAACATGCTCTATTATATTGAATGCCCATATCCTTCCCTACATCACACCCTACCTTCTCCAAACCTGTACCTATAAGTGGCTTGTATTTTTCCCCATTCTTTTAATACATAGCTGATGGCATCATTTATTATATTTCTAGGATACCCCCTTACCTCAAATAAATTGCCAATGTATTTTAGCTCCTTTTCCAACTCATTATATTGTGATGTCATTTTGGCAGCTCTAATACATTGGCCTTTCAATATGTTCCTCTTTTGACTTGCAGGGTGACAACTTGTATATTCTAAGTATGAATAATTAAATGTATTCTTTCTATGTATCTTTGATCTAAATTTCCCAACATCACTGGATATATAGGTATCTAGATAGGCTATTCTGCTTTGGCTACTACTATATGTCAATTTTAAATAGGTACTTATTCCATTTAGGTATTTTACAAAACCATCCACTTCTTCAGTTGTACCATCTAACAAGATGAATATGTCATCCAAAAACCTGGTATAACATAAACATTTATTAGCATTATTCACTGTCCATAATGTGTTCATTTTCCCATCTAATAATACCATATTAGCATAAATGGAAAAGAAAAAATAGTGTCACCACCAAGGACCAACGTAAAATAAACCAAGAAGTCTTTAATGTCCACAACACGATAAAAACAACAAGTCCCCTTATTGAATTTTTGGATTTCTCCTTCTTCATACTGTATGTGTTTCTTCTAATTTTAACTGGGTGTAATTATATATGTTAAATTGTCCCATGCTGTAATGTACTTTATTGTGTTGTACTATCCCCACCTGGTTGCTTCGGTTTGCCACTGTTTCTTCCTTCCTTAAAATGTCTGACTCCTTCCCTCATCTGGTCTCTACTCTCTCTGTACATTCCTGTACTCCCCCTTCCAGGATGGTTTCCTTCCAAAAAATGTTTATTTCCATATGCATTCCCATCCTGGTCTATCCCCCCATCACTTCTATCCTTGTAATGGCTATATTTTTTAATGTTACCATGTCTATCATTGTATCTACTATCTCCTTTTTTCCATACATAAGCAGTTTGCTTCTCATACTGTTCTATATCTCTTTGTAATTTCCGACATTTTTTGTCAAATATTTTCTTACTCCTACCATCCACCACATCATACTGCTTTACATATAACTTTTCCCATTGACTAATTAATAAATCATTCTGAATAATTTAATTCAGCTGTTCAACATCCTTTAACATGTGACATAACTTACTGTCATTACATTTAATTAAAAATTCCATAAATTTGAAGCCAAAGCTATTAAATAGCATATTACATGCATTTATATTTTCAGCATTTCTCTGTGACTGTAGCACATGCAGACTTGCTTTCTAAGGGGTTAACATTCGTATCTGGGAAAAGAGCAGACATCACCAATACGACTGTTGATTTGAATCTGTATATACGAAAATTAAATTTAGCCCTTTGGTTCAGAGATAAGGAGGGGGGAGTTCTGACATAGCATCATTATCTAATTAATCCGCCCACACAGTTGACATTACAGATGTTTGAAAAATGCTGTGAGCATGACATTAGAAATGTTCGAAAATTTCAAAAGAAGGAAAGGTGTACTAATTTGACTAGAAGTGAACAAAGTCTGTTCAATGACTTAATAGCTGATAAGGAGATACAGGTGATGAAACTCGATAAGGGGGGGCAGGCTGGTTGTCATGAACCAAATTGATGGATGGTTTGTTAATGTCTGAAGTATATGAAATTGTATCAAGAAATGAAATACGTATAGCTTATTCTAAAATAGACCTGTGTTTACAAGATATGTTATTGGAAGGAAGTATTTCCAAAAGTGATTTTGAATTTATGCATAATGATCAACCAGCCATTGCTAGTATATTTGGAGTTCCAAAAATACACAAAGATCTCAATGACCCCCCCCCCCCCATTTCGGGCTATAGTCGATGCAAAGAAGTCCAAAACATTTTTATAGCTAAATTCCTAGATGAGAAATTGAAAAGTGGTTTAGCAAATAAACAACAGATTCCTCATATATGTCAACAACATGGAAGAATTCTTGTCTTTCTCCCATACATTTCATGCAGACCATATTGTATTTTTGGATGTAAAGATTAGCAAAAATGTAGTTGAAAAGATGTATGGGTCCAATATCCATCACAAACCCACATTCTCCAGCTCATACTTTCATTATGCAAGTAACCACCCACAACATAAAAAGAAGTTGGTGGTTAAAGGCCAGTTTATTAGTCTGGCAAGAATGATATCTGACAATATTTTATTCTATGATGAATGCCAGAAAGTGGTAATGATGTTCATAGCTAGAGGTTATCCTGAAGAATATATAATGGACACCTTAAGTGATGTCAAGAGAAGGGGAGAATTAGGTATTTATCAACCAATTTTAAATACAGAAGTAGCAATGAGGTAGTCCCAGATTATATGTCAGTTTGGTCCAGTAGGGTTTTTATCACTACATATAATTTGGACACAACCTACATAACTAATATTATTTTCAGAAATGAGTGGATAATTGATACAGATATATTGGATATATTGGGACCCCAAACCCAGAATAGTATATAAAAAGGACATGCCCATCAAACAATTGCTGGAAAAAGCTTCCAGTGAAACATCTAGGAAAAATAACAATAAAACAGGTACATACAGGTGTGGAGCCTGCAAACAATGCTAGCATATTCTAACAGGAGAGGAAGTCACAATACAGAATGTTAGATACAAGAGTAAGAAATATTATAATTGCAACACTAGCAACATAATTTATGTAGCACTGTAATCAATTTCCCAGTTATTATGTGGGAAAAACTTCTAGGAGACTTAAGGATCATCTGTATGACCATTTCTTAGATATAAACATGGTAAACATACTAATGCCTTATACAAGCACATTTCTAAACATAATTCTCACATATTTAAGTTTTTTATGTTAGATTCCATCTGGAAGGATATGCAGGGTAAAGTGTAGATGAACATTTAAGCCAAAGAAACACAGTGGCAAATCAGATTAAATGCTACTTTATATCCTGGTCTCAATGAGAGTTGTTCTTTAGTGCCTTTTTCAAATTAAAACATTATGTCTTTTGATAGTTGTATCTATGTCTTATGATGTTTTAAATTGCAGTTTGAATATTTATGTAGTTTAATATGCATTTTATGGATGAAAAGTGGATTTTATAAAATTGTTTTAGATAAAATGTTTAAATAATTGTGATTAGTCACATGATGGTATAATTGGTATAAAATGCTTGTCAGGAGGGGTTGTAATTGTTGTGATGAAGTTCAGTTGCCTGTGAAGGAAAGCGCTCAACCATTTGTCATTAAAGGAGTTTTAACTATGGAATTATCTTGTTTTACCTTCCTTGGTGGCCAGCTACATTTTTGGATTACTGTTGTTCGTGGAATACTGTATTCTTGAGGTACAGATGAAGAGTTGTGTAAGACAGGGATGTCCAATAAGTTGTATACTCTTTGCATTAGTTAAGAATATGATAGAAAGTGAAATAAATTTAAAAATGAAGGAGACAGTGTATATAACATATGAATGGTTAAGAATTCCAGTTCTGTTAACATATACAGATGACATTGTAATAATTTCAAAAAACAAAATTTGGATAAAATAAGTAATAATTTGTACATATGACTGTCTAGAGGTGATGGGGATGGCCTTAAATAAAGAGAAAAGTAAAGGTTTAAGTCTTGTAGTAAAGATGGGGGTATATATTTTACAGTCGATGAAATATCTGTATTACGTATACAGTTTGGGAATAAAGATTTAAGTAGAATTCAATGGCAACAAACAACAGAAGAAATAAAACAAACCTGTCTTTTCTGTAGAACATATAAATTGTTATTTAGAAAAAAATGGCTTATGTGATAAATTTAGTACTGATAGGAAAAACAGCATACTTAGCAAGTGTATTTATGTTGCCAACAGTATTTGAAAAGAAATGATGGCAGATTTTTTTTTTCATTTATACAGCGTTCTAGATTAAAGCCAGTAAAAAGAGGAGTTTTGTATGTAAATGAAGAGAAAGGAGGTTTAGGGTTAATTAACCCAGGGGTGCATGATGCTTCATTAAATTTACACAAAGAGTTAAAGTGGATAAATGAAAAAGATGCAAATTTAATAGTAAAATTGTATAAATATAAATATGATAAAATTTGGAGTATGGTAAAACGAGTGAAAGAGAAAAAGAGTGCATAAATGAAGAAATAAAAGTAGAAGAAATAAAAAGAAAACAATATTTTTTGTGGAAAATAAAAATTGATGATATAGAAAAAGATAGAAGAATATGGTATAAGAATGTAATGATAAATCACTGCTATGTAAAACCATGGGAAAATCTAACAGATGAAAAAAAAAATCTATAGAAATAAGAAGCAAATGGTGCAATCAGAAAGTAGAATGTCAAGACTTTTTGTGGAGACTGGTAACAGATAAATTATCAGCAAAATGAAATTTGCCATATCAAAAGAAAAGTGATTAGAATATGTTTACATTGTCAAGAAGAAGAAACTATGGAGCGTGTTTTTTTAAATGTAAAGAGTAAAAGTTATGGGGAAAACTATGGAAAGAAGATTTTTTTGAAGATATAAATGAAGTGGATAAAATAAACATGGATATGATTAAATATGGGTATTAATAAGAATAGAAGTAAATAATATGTTAAAAGAATAGATAAAAAGTTGTTTACTGTCATACGGGTTATAAGGAATGAAAAAATAAATGAAATTATGTTTAATAGTAGGTGGATTTTAGAAATAATATTAAGTAAAATCAGATGGTGGTTATGGAAAAAGGAGTGGGAGTCTTGTAGGGATGAAAATTTAGTATGATTGTAAAGGAAATTATGAATATGTGCAAATAGATTTGTATATCTATATATTTCTACATTTGTAAATATTTGTACATATGTAAATATGTTGTAAGTTAGAGTTCCTTTTGTATATAAATAAAGGATGCCTACTGTTTTCAATAGGTATAGTGGGATCATTTGCCTCCATCTGATCTACCTGGTTTAACCTCTCATTTGCACGTACCACAATCAGGAGTGCAGTATTCCTCTTATATTGCACTGCAGTGCCAGCAATCTCTCTACATGGTGTAGGAATATAACTCACAGATTTCTGCACCAAAGGCCAGTGTGCTACCAGTTGCACCACTGACACAGTTTGGGGAGGGGGTTGGAATTTTAGATTTAGAGAGCGATCAGAGACTTAAGGATTAGGGAGGGAGAGTGGGGGTTTAGGGAGGAAATTTGGATTAGAAACTGAGTAGGAGTTTTGGGGTTAGAGTTTAGGTTCTGTTAGGCTATATAGTGCCATATGGTCAGGTGTTGGCAGGGTGACATAGAAATGGGTGACTGGGCTAGTGGAAGTTTGAGCACTTGTTGTTTTTAGCAAGTGGCACTGAGCAGGTGTGTTATAAGCTACTAGCATGTGTTTACCTTTAGTAGTTCCTCCCAAGGAGTATCCAGTATGAACTGCAATGCACAACAGGCTTATTGCCTGCTCAAATGGGAATTGTACATCCTAGCCTTGTACCCAGCAATTCATGCACTTTCCAACAAAATGACTCTGTGGAAAGACAGCATAGAATAAATGCTTGCAGAGATTGCATGTGCGCCAGATCTGGGCATCATGGGAACTGCCTGGGTGGTATACAGACACCTTGTATATTACACCCTGTACATTACATATCACATAGCAGTTGATGGAGTGAAAATCCTTTAAGTTGCTGTATTGGACAACATTGGACTCGGCTGTATAACTCTGTACATCTTAGAGCAAGAAATATGGACAAAAAAGCCCCAAAATAGGGACAGGTTTTAAATATTGCTCTTATAAACCTACAAAGCTGCATGCTGTGTTAGCATGTATTTTCTGAATGATGTGAAGTCTGAAACTCAAATGTTTGTCATTATTTAGTGACTTCAATCCTCAGCAATTTGCCAGAAACAACTAATTTATGAGGAAGAGAACAAAAATATGAGGCAAAAATCTGGACAGTTGAGAGGTATGGCAGGAAGCAACTTGATGACAAACTGTAAGAAAATTGTCTATTTTTCTAAAATGTCTGCATAGTGTTACTTCTTTTCTGTGTGTGCCTGGAAACAGATATATCATTGTCCACATGGTGCAGCATCACATCAAGGAGCTGGCATACAATCTATGAGGTTGATGTCTTAGAAATTCCTACAGTGTCCACTGTCAGGTGCTGAAAGGTCACCATAGCATGGATGGTTAATTCCAGGTGAGGGTGACACACATCCCCTAACTCCAGTATGGTGTTCTTATCCATATGGCAGCAGTCAGCAAAGTCCCCTTAGCTGTAGTAATGATATGTTAGGCAGTACTGGACCCATTTGCACCATGGAGGGTAATAACATGCAATGACACAGGAATGGTTCTGAGAGTGACTAGCAGAACAAGTGCTAGTAAAGTTACTACAATTCCAAGCATATTAGTACATGTGAAGTTCTTGTACAGCAGTAAATCCTGCCATTCAGAACAGATGAGTACAGTGCTCATAGCACTGCATTTATATATCTCTGAATTGCTCTGCCTTATTCAGTTTTGTGATTTGTATATACACTGCGCAGCTGCATGAAGGTACTCATTTGCATGATTAGGCAGTCATTTGCATGTCATGAATACCTTGCTGTTTCTGCCATGCCACAATCACGCAATGTGGCTCTGAATTAGCCTTTCCTTTAGCATCATTGCTCAGTGTACTATTTCATTTAATGTGGCGCTGTAAATGTCTTTGAGTACCCTGTTATATTATATATCAACAATAGCCAGAATCTGTAACATTAAGTAATGCTCGCAGGTAATACATATCATTGAAATTAAAATGTGTCCAGCTTCATACTGTTATCTGTTTAAAAAGCAAAGTTGTGTTTAATTGAAAGTTTCAGTACTAAAAACAAAATCAAATTTTGTTAGGCAGAAATTCTGCCTGCTATAATCTAGTTGTATTTTTTTATCGGTGATCTAATGTAGCTTTTGATCCGAATTACTTTGACAATGTTTTTAATTGTTTTATCAGTCATGCATTTTAATTACTACAAAGGTTATTCTGACAATATAATAATAGATTGCTACAAGATCTTAGCTTAAATATATGCTGCTTGCTACCTGTGTATTTTAAAGTTTTATAAAGTAATACAGATTAAAGTAAAAATTTAGTTATTTATCTTAAAAGCTTACTTGGTTGTCTTGCAAATTCTGAACAGACAATACTAGTTAGTAAATGATATTTCCAGTTTCCTTTTATAACGAGCTATATTTTTTAAGGTAAACGTAAATACAGCATAGAATGACAGGTATAAAATATCTGTGTTGCTTTCACTAAAATTGCTGTGAGTTGTTAAGTCATGTTTGCTTTCTTAGTGATTCTCATACCAAATAGTTTGCAGCACAAATCCATTTTTGTATTAATACTAAAAACTGCATAAGCTATTGAATGTTATTAAAATATTTCAGGCTATGACAAATACTGGGATTCATATGCATGCTTCAGTGGTTTGTGATACACAGGCAAACAAGAGTGTGCTGCAGAATAGATATAACAGGAATGTCCTGCAGGAGTAGACCAAAATCTGCAATACAAAGTAGTTTTGACATAAAGGAAATGTTGTAAACAAAGCAGATCAATATAGCTGAGAATATGCAAAAAGTACAAGTGAGCTGTTCCATACCTACAACAAAGGGCATGAGAGCTGCAGCAGGTAGTATGAGTTGCAACCAGTAGTGTCAAACTGTTGTTCCATGCTGCAAAGAAAAGTATAGGAGATGTGAAGTATCAGTCTATGGGTGCCCATTTACTGGTGCCATGAAAGGGGTGGGGGGGGGTGCGGAAAATCTGAAAAGGGATATAAAGTAAGAACAGGAGCACACAGCTGAGACAGAGTAAAATAACAGAGGGCTAGGGGTGAGAAGAGTGTTTGTCTTTATATTTTTCATATATAGAGACAGACAAAAGGAAGAAGGGGAGAGGTCTGAAGGGGAAGAAAAGAGGGGGGTAGAGAAGGGGCACACAAGCACACATGGAGCAAAGCAGGTGAATGGGGATAATGACATAAATAAGATGGAGTAGATACAGGATACATAAATAGACAAGGAGAGAGTAGACAAATGGCAGGGATAGGGAAAGGTATATGTAACTTGCCAGCTGCATATTGGCCTAGATAGGCATTAGTGGGACCCAGTAGGTGGTGGTCCCGGGTCTTGAAGGCCGATGGAATGGAAACACTTGTCTCTAGTAGCCTGATGGCATTGGCTAGCCAGTCCAGTGAGTCTGATTCCTATTGCAGTTGAGAATGATATATGGTGACCCATTTGCCCATTGCCCAATCAACCACAACTTCCACTACATGTTCCAGCTCAAGCTTAACATGGATGGGTGAAAGGAGTGAGCAACCTGCCTGCAATGTGTGAGAGCCCTCCCCAGGTGAGGCACTCTGACCCTGCACAAGCATCACAGCTTTGGTATTGACAGGAGCATCAGAGGACAGTGGCTGCTACACCTGTGCCTTAGATGGGTCATCATCACCTGCAGAATGGACTTAGAAAGTGAAGGTTGCTATTAATAAAAAGGACTATAGCTGGTATGGCATATGGGGTACAAGTGTGAAAATAGGATACCACTAACCCCACTGTGCCAACATTCTCTACTGCTTCCTGCAGCAGCTGCCAGCATTCCCTTTACTCTTTTCCCATGGTGAAAGACAAAAAGGGAATAAGCAAGCAATCATATATGTCACACAGGTATGAAGATGGTGCAGATCGCAGTGCAAAGCAATAGCTCCACATACACATGCAAGCAAGCAGAAGCTTGAGATGGTGGCTACAGCTCCAGTCATATAATACAATTATAATGTGAAGGTGCAATGATGCAGAAGCAGGACAAGATGCCCACTGTAAGAGCAGTGATCTACACCATCATATGTATGTACCATGGAGCAGAAGCAACTACACTACCAGTGGTAGATTCAATACAGCTGAAGAATAAAATGGTGGGTGACTCTGAGACACAGCCATTTTCCCTAGCCCAGAAAAAAATCATAATTCCACAGTACACACACACAGAGCTGCCAAGAACAGTGCACACAGCATATAGACAGTCACCCACAGCAACCAACCTGGTATATCCTGGAAACTCTTCGGGAAAAGAACATTGTCTTAGGAACAGAACTGTGAAAGCCAGAAAAAAAGTTTATTAATAGTACTATGCCTTGTACTTATTAAAATGTAAAATACATAATGTACCGTTTAGGGTGTCCCTGACTCACTTCTGCTTCCCATGTCCAGTGATCCTCTGAGTGGTGGTGGTCATGGTGGTGGTGGTGGCACTGGTGGCCACACTGTTGACTGATTTCAAGGATTCTGGATATCATGGACAGTAAATCTACCAGGACACACCAGCACCGACCATAAGGAATGGATCTACATATGGTCCTAACAGTTGCTCTCTCAACTAACTGTGTAGGAGCTGTTTAGGAGAATTAGAATGATGTTGCTATCTTTAGTATAGCAGAGAAGTGCACTAGGTGGATAACTAGCATCAACAGACACTCATATGACTTTCCAGTACCACAAAACTGCAGCTGGGGAACTGTGCCCTGTATGAGACTTTGACTAGCTTAACTATTAATACACTGAAATATCATGATATAGTGCAACCTGTGTTCATGCACATTCTATCTGCATGAATGGGCATGCATGGCATGTCAATGGTCTAAGCTAAATGTGTCAGTACCTTAAATTATTTCTGAAAATCTGTGAAACATTAACAATTCATAGACATCAGTGGAATCTAGCCTTATTAGCATATATACACTACAAAGTGATATATATATATATATATACATGTCTCTCATGGGTTGTCCACCATGATTGACATCAAAAGATGCCATAAGGAAGTACCTAACACACAGAAGCAGCTGCTCGACAGGATATGCTACACAGTGGTTTACAGTAGTGCTGTAAGAGTACTGCAGTAGTGTTGTATAAATATGAAAACTAGTATGTGAATAACCTGTTGAAGGTATTTTATTTATTGACTGCTTTTATTTTTTATTTAAATTTGTTAACTGGAGTAGAACACTTTCAAATAAAACAATAAAATAAATAAAATACTTACAATAGCCTACTTACCTCTCAGTTTTCACATTTACGAGTATATGACAGTATGGTACAGGAACATTATTGTTCAGTACTAAGCTTGTCTGCCATATACACCTGCAGCAATAAGCTGTGTGCATCGTGCATCTTTAAATCTTACCTGATTGCTTCCTTCTAATAAAATGAACATGCTATCAACTTATGTATGCTTATGATAGTATATCTTCAAAGCTTACGTACATAAAATTCTGAAAGAATCAGGTCAGTGCCAGAGGCATTATTTAGTTTCTACTATAGCCTTACTAATGTCCATGACAGCAACATTTGCATCTTCTGTGTTTAACTACTTCAGCTGTACTATATTCAGAAAGTTTCTTTTTTCATTTTGTACTATTTGTGGTTGGTTATTTGTTCTTAATAGTCAATAAATGCTTGTGCAATGCTTCTAATTAATGTGCATCTATGATTGTTGTAGATTATTGCATTAATTAAATTCTGCTTATGTTTTTGTTTAGCTTCTGTCTGCTTAATCATATATATTGGTTGCAACCATCAGCATTCACTCAAATCATTTGGTCTAATACTTTTATGACAGTCACTTCTAAAAAGTCTCTCAGCACATCTATTATTTTACATTTTTATTCTTAAATCTACTCACTTTCCTATCTTGGCTAACTTATTTTGCAATTTCTTGTAAAATATGGCCTTTGAAAGCTACCTTTTGTTTATTGGAAAAGTTCTTGAGAATCTTTGTTATCCTTCCAATATATATTTTTTAATTTACAGTTATATTGGCTGTTTTAATTAATTACTTAATTAACCTATTTCAGGCTCAACCTGGCAATCTGTGTGTGCAACACCATACAGTTAAACAAACAAATGATCAGTATAGACATGAAAATAGCACGTATGTATAATGCAGAAAGTTGGTATAACTCATGTAAGTATAGATGCAGTGAAGCTTAATGACTATGACATTCCATTAAGGAACTGAAAAGGTAACAGGGTCAGGAGAGAGGTGAAAAATATAAAGAGACATGAGACTGAAGGTCAGGAAGGGGAATTGTCGCTACTCTATGGTTGGAACAAAGGACTAGTAGTGGTAGCACTTGCTTCATTTGTCAGATTTGAATTACAGTATAAGGAAAGAGATCATGGCTATCGGGGTGGAAGGGGATTTGAAGAATGGCGGGAGTTTGGGGAAAAAACTGGGTGTAAGATTTCTGTGGTATAGTTACTGTGTTAAAAGATGGATAGGTATGTGGTAGACTTAGGTTATGCCTGGATTGTTAATCATAAAAATATTCTATCAGAATTCCAATGAATTTGTTCTTACTGTTTAAACCACTTGCCTTCCTGATTTTAATTTCAGCATATTAAGGCCATATTGTAGGTTCTCTATTATATTCATAGGTTCATAGGTATGTACTACGTTAGCTGCCCTTGTGGGCCATTTTAAATCCAGCCAGCTTCCCTTTCAAAGGTAAGAATCGAACTCTGTAGCTTGTGTCTATGAGGCAAACACCCTAACCATTATGTCACCCGCCCAATATTCTCAAATAAAGTCTATTATATTTTTGCATAATATGATATAATCTAGCCTAGATTTTGTTTTCTTCACAAAAGCTTTTTTATATCTTCAAATGTCTTTTTTTAACTTCTAAATGTTTGTTGATTCATTCTTACATATTATGAACTGTTTGACCACCTGAAGGTGCTTCTTGTAGAGACTACTTTGTTTATTCGATGGTTTATCTCATTTTAAATTCATATAAGTTTTATATCTTCTAGCCAGGATCCTCCTTTGAGTTGAAATGTACTATAGGCCTTTCTGTACACTCTTTACAAAGTAGCAGCATTGCATGAAAGGGCCATATAATGAAGTTGCATTAATGATTTAACAGTTCCATTCCATTTGCACAATTATGGCCCTACCTTTAGATCTTTTGAAAAGCATTCATTATTTATACATTTTCTGACAATATTAATACTGTGATCCCTATCTTTTTTGTTTATTCTAAATTGTAAAAATCCATCCATCCATCCATCCGTCCATCCGTCCGTCCATCCACCCTCAACCCCTTTTCCCATTTTGCACATGGGGTCAGGGTGTCACTTCAGCAGTGACAATCCTCTTGAGCCAAGGTTTAGACCGCCAGGTGGCTAACCCTGCTGCTGTCTAAATTGTAAAAATAATGCCTAATTATGTTTGTGTTTCTTTACCCCTTTCTTGAAATCTGGTCCCAACATAATATTTTTAATGCAACATATGTCATCTATTGCTGCCTTGGTGTAATAAAACAGATTTGCCATTGACTTAAATCAGAAGTTGCTACCTTTCCATTATCTACTGTTTTCTGAATAAAATCTGTCTAAAAGTCATAATGCTCCCTTATCTGTTGGGTGTGACAACAGTCCCCCTCCCCCCAAAAATACAAATAAAATAAAATAAATAAGTAACTAATAACTTTAATAGAAAGTCTTGAGTCCTCAGCTTCTGAGGGACAGGCTGAACTAATTAATAAATTACTAAATTGTGTGCTTTCAGCATTAAATATTCTTTATATAAAACTGTCTCTTCTATACTTGTTTCAGACTGTACCTCTAGTATTGTTTCAGCAATTATTTATATTTGTTATAATACAGCATAACCTCTTTCTGGCCCACAGGCCATCTTCTTTTATGTTGTTTTAGTCTGTATATATTTTCCCAGCCACTAACTAACCATTGTCACAACTCCCATACTTCCTCTCATTATTGTTAGCCTGTGCTGAAGAATAAATTCTACTTTAAGATGTAGCAGCACACTAGACACAATATGCTGTGTCATGTCACACCCGTTTGTATGACTAACACAAGTGAACAAACATTTACTAACAGTCATTTTGTAAACAGTTTTGTTGCTCCTCTGTAAACACTCAGTAATCAGAAATTCATGACATAAATCATGAAAAGGGAAACTTTAAAGCATTATCTTTCTCTTTCCGACTTGGCTTATCTGACAACAACTACATGAAAGCTAAAGGATTGCTACCTCTTTATTTGATGAAATCTCAATACTAACCTCTGCCGCATACAGTATCTGTGTAAAACTATGGAAAGAAAAAATGGCAACTCTTCTCTTTAAAAAACAAAACTAATATACAGCTTCTTTTATTAAGAATAACTGTTTCACCATCATCTCTTATTCTATTTAGCACTAGCTAGACAGGAATTTGTTTTGCTTGCTATTAGGTCTAAATAGATCGATATCTTATTAGTTCTATCTGAATTTAATTTCTACATCACTTACCCATCAGATAACAGTCTTTACTAGAGCGTCTCCTCTGCGTATAGAATGATTAAATCCTAATAGCAGTAATGAGAAATGAGAGGAAAAGGCTGACAAGCATATATTTCAGGTTCTTTTCAGAATCATGCAATATTTTTGAAATCTCATTTTACAGCTACAGAAATATAGTTTATAAAACAATAAATGATACAGTTTGTGTCAGCATAGATCAACAACAGTACAGAAGCATTGGACTAGTAGTTTACAAGTGAAAAGAACAGAGAATATTAAAAATGAACATGCAATGGCATATGACAACATTATTGAAAGCAACCCATATTAAAACTGTTCACCTCAAATTCATCTGCATGCAATCACTTTTAAAAGGGTGGTGGGAATAGTTTTGCTGATCAATTTATCTAAAAAAACTGAAACATGATTTTGTCAAAAGGCATAAAAGCAATAAACATTAATTTCACTGAATTCACTTCATAGAGCTTCACTGGAGGAAATGGTTTATCAATTACTTTTGTTATCATCTGTTATAAGTAATCAGATCTTAATTTTCTTGCCCCAAATTGCTCCTACAGTCTTAGATAAATTAAGTGTAAGCATGAAAAAAACATTTATTTATTACAATTTCCTAATAAGCTATGCTGAATTTATATATTGTAACATTCTTTTCACACAGAACACTAAAAATATCATCCTATCCTCAGTGAACAAAACAAATAAGAAAACAAAGAAAACAAGCGAGTGCAGTTTAAACAAAACTCAACACGTCAATCACAACCTTATTTTCTTGTTTTGATTCATATTTTTATAAATAACAGTCACTTTAACCAAAAAGGAATATAATGATCTTGCCTCATCAGTCCATAGTACTCTTCAAAGTTCATTGTATTTTTTCCTTTTCTGAATTACCTCAAAAGTTAAGTTCCAAAAAAAAAATCTTTATTGCTTGATTATGTTTTTGCCTTGACAGTATGGATTCTGTACTCTTACATGGTCTGATAATCTGTTAACAAAAGACTTCTTCAAAGCATTTCTACACCAGTTTGGATCATCTGACTCTGCTCCCAGGGCTGTCTAACATCTATTTCAATTGTCTTTAACATCTGTTCAACTAAATATTTAAGACTTCTACTATAATTTGATGTGTGATGTCCTTTAAAACTCTAAATTGTTCCCAAATTTTGAAATATTAACACATGTGAATTGTGCAATAATTCTTTTTCCTTCATTACAAGTCCAAACATTATGCTAGAGCCCAAAATAGTTGCCGTTAGTGTAAGTCTGCCCTGATTCGAAAAGGCTTGCTGTCAGTGTAAGTAGGTGTAAGGTCTAGCTGAAAGACCTGCTGTAAACCTACTCTTAGTGTAAGTGGTCACTTAAACGCAGAGCGAGTCTTTTGGAATCGGGGCCATTATTCTTTGTAGAGTTTACTTTCTTCTTGTAGCAGTGCAATTTTCTGTTGTTTCTTGCTAGGAATTCAATGTTTTTTTAATCTATATTAGACTTTACAGACAAAAATTAAAGTTTCTTAATGGGCACATACTTAATTTTTTAACTGTGTGATGTCTGCAGGCATTATACACAATAATTTTGTTCTTCTGATGTGTTAGTCATTGCAAATATCAAGTAGCTTTCTAAACTGTAGCAGTATTGTAGACTTACAGAGCCCTATTGTTTCCATATAGGGCTCAGTAGAGAAAAGAGACTTTCTTAACTCTATTTTCTTTCCCTATGTCTTCTTATTCTGATGCTTGAAATTTCCTGTCATTTAGAAATTAAGTAATGGAGACTGGACTCTTAGGAGGTCACCAACAAAGCCACCATTGTTCTTCTTAAAGCATATTTCATAACTCTTTTTATCAGTCTGTAGTATGAAGATCTGTTCTGAATTCCTTCTTGCAATGAATTGGATTCTCTTGTGAAACAATGTAAGAACTGTGACTCATATATTTTACTCAAAAAGATCTGAACAGACATTTTTAAGTTTCATATATTTTACTCAAAAAGATCTGAACAGACATTTGTGAAAAGAATGCTTAACTTTAAGATGGCATTCATAGGTTCATAGGTTCATAGGTAGGTACTAGGCTATTGGCCCTAGGGCCTATATAAGCCTAGCCAAACGGTACCCTGGCTTTTGCCACCCAAGAAAATTATCATCTTAATTTTCTACCAGATACCTTCTTGGTGTACATGGAGAACATTTGCTTTCTTGGACATCAGCATAATAGCTCCACCTCTCTCCTGCTTTCTAAGTCACCTATGTAAGAAGTGAAAACATGACATATACACTACCAGCTTGTTTTCCTTTGCTTCTGTTGTTCTCCCAAAGCCACCCCAGTGAGAGAAGAAAATCTGCCTATATCTCTGTACTAACTGCATTAGAAATCATCTTCAAATTAAAGGTAAGTTGACTTTATTTGAAAATTTTAGCTAGTTAACTGCTTGTTTTTTCAGTTTATTTCTGATATATTCAGTTTACCTTCTAGTTTTAGCTCCCCGCCCTATTTCTTATTATATCATAATTCTTTCTTTTTTCTGTTGCCATGAGTTGCTAAATCCCACTCATGAACACCACTTCATCATTCTTTTTCAAATAACCACATCCAGCTTGCTGCACATCCTATTTGTTATTTCTTTCTCCTCCCCTGTATCACTTCTCCTTTATATTAACATTTTAATGTAAGATAGATTTTCTTGAATCCTTCTCTTCATCCACACAATGCTATTATGTGAAGAGGCTTAATAAATAGTACAGAGATAGCAGATGTTATCTAAACTCTGTAAAGTCTGTGCCACAGACTAAATTCTTTGGGACTTCTATGTACCATGTGATATGCTAATCATTATATCTGTGCATTTAAAGGTATATGTTCCATATCTAGTATCCCCCTTTATAAAACCAAAAGAATATGGGCCAGGTTTCAAAACAATTGCTCTCAGTATAAGTCTATCCTGATTCTGAAAAGACCTGCTCTCAGTGTAAGTGACTTACTTTGCTGTAAGCCCTATCTATAAACAGGCTATCTATAAACAGGCTTACTGTGAGGACCAGGTTCCAAAACACCTGCTTTCAATGTAAGTCGTCACTTACACTGAGAGCAAGTCTCAGTTGCTATATCCTGAGAAACATTTATTATGTTACCTTCATTACTGAAAGTTCACCTTAACACTGTACTGTGAATATCACAGTCTAGTTATATCAGCACCATTTTTACATATTCAGAAACATTTCAGTAATGATTTTTTTCTGTCCTTAGAATCGTTTAATTCTGGAACAGTTCATACATTGTTATAGTTTCTTCAGTGGTCATCCATATCTGAAGAATATGATAGGACTATTTATATTTGACAACCGTTATTTTTTAGACTGTTTTTGCTGCAAAATGGCCTCATTTGGAGACTCGACTTCAGGAGTCTCTGTTATCACTCTGCAGCCCTTGACCATCACAGTTTTTGCAGCCTCTGTTTTCTTGCAACAGGACAGTTTGCGACACTTTTGGATGCTTATCTTTGAGAAACTGCAGCTTTTTATGTTTTTGTCTTATGCAATTGTCTGTGATGTCTTCTGCATGATTTACTGTCCTACCACGAAATGGAAAGGATCTTGGTTTAGCTACTTTAGTTACTTTGCAGACAACTCCAACATTAGAATGACAGTTTTCCATGCATTTTAGATGTTTACTTTAGCTTCCACCAATAAATCTGATTGTCTTCTGCAGTTCCTTTCACAGTAACATTTCTGTGTCTGCCAATTTCTTTCCATTTCTTTTATTTTTTGTTGATTATCAGGCATCACTAATGCAGTTAAAATTGATAACCTGTTTTGAGGCTTCTGCCTATTAACAGTTGAGTTCGTGAGAGACTGAGTTCCTGAAGTGAAGTATTTTCATATTCCAGAACTGCATTGACAATCCTCGAGTATTTACTATAGCTCTTTCTTAGAGGATGATTCACTGTCTAGATAGACCTTTCCACTTGCTAACTGGACTGACTATAATATGGATATGATATTACATATCTGACATCCCAGTCACATATAAATCTTCTCAGTGCATTAGACGGCTAAGCTGATGAAAAGCAATAGAGACCTGACTACAAACTAAATGTCCCGAGTAGCTTCAACACCTGTTTGAGCTGATATTTAGAAACGGAAGAGTAATATAGCTTAACCATCTTGCTTCTCTTTGTGCAAGTGGGGCTGCATGTCTAGAATGCACAGTTTTGTGGTAGAGCTCTAGTGGAGAACAGAGTCCACAATGGAGCATTGGCCAAACCAGTCCTAAGGGGTTACAAAAGTGAGTAACACACATTTGCTAATTCCATTCGTATGTTGAACCTTAGATTAGGTTACTGGGCATACACCGAGTGGTTAGGAATTAACAGGTTCAACTCCAGCCCTCAAAATTTGATGTCACCACTCTCCACTATCTGTCTGATGTTCCCAGAAATAATGATTAGCTATGACGGTCTTACTTTCAAGTAGAACAAAGGGTGATAAAGATTCATCTAAACATCCAGATCTTAAAATCATCAGCTCCACAAATAGGCAATGAAGAAATAATATATACCAACCTCAAAATAAACCAAAAGAAAACCATCAACATAACTGGATGCTACTTCCCACCTGGCCAAAACATCCCTCAACTAGAAAATCTCCGCAGCTGGTCTACCCACCATCTCCCCCAAGAAACTATCATTTTAGGTGATTTCAATATTGACTGGCAATCCTGTTCTGGCAACCATCCAACCCATCATGTAAACCTTCATGGCTTCACCCAACTAGTCCAGTCGCCAACCAGGATAAATAAAAACTCCAGCAAGCACACTACCCTGGACTGGATACTAGTCAGTAAGAGCTCCCAGTCATATATAACAGGCTGCTTATCAGATAGCCTCAGTGATCACTCCCCAACATTCCTACTCAAAAAACACCTATACCAAGCTAAACCTGTCATCTACCGTCAAATACGTAAAAAACTAAACTTTAACCCACTCACATTCATCTCATCCCTCAAAGAATGTAACTGCCATCCTTTAAAGTACCTCAGTCTTGATGACGCAGTTGAATTTTTTAATACTACCTTCCTGAGCATCCTTAATTATCATGCTCCCATAAGACTTTCCAGAATCAAAGCACAATCCTCCCCATGGCTACAGAAAACCACTAAGTCAGAAATGAAAAACAGGGATAAAGCCTGGGAGCACTGGCGCAAAACCAAAACCCCCTCAACTAGACAGAAATTCCTAGAACTACGCAATAGAGTCAAAAAGCTAATAAAACAGGACAAATTTCAATACTACCAGTCTGCCCTAGACTCCTCCCAACACAGCTCCAAACAATTCTGGTCCTCCATAAACTCCATCCTCCACCCAGGTAAAGTCAGTACCCCTCCTCCTAACATCCCTCACTCCTCAGAAAATATTGCTACCTCATTCAACACACATTTCACACAAACCATACTATCACTAGCTAAACAACACAACCCCCTCCCCTCCAACCCACACTTTCAACTAGTAATCTCCCCACTGCCTTCTCTTTTTCTCCTGTACCTACCTCCAACATAAACAAATTCTTAACTAAACTTAAGCCCACGAGATTTGCAGCAGACAACCTCCCAAGTGAATACCTACAAATCGCAGCTGATGCTCTGGCCTACCCAGTATCCATCTTGATTAACTGATCTCTGTCAGAAAGTTACGTTCACACACTGTGGAAAGTATCACATATAATTCCCCTCCACAAAGGTGGATCCTCCACAGAACTAACCAGTTATCGCCCCATAGCTATTCTCTCTCCACTCTCCAAAATACTAGAGAGATGCATACACTCTCAGGTCTCAGACTACCTCCTTACTAACAACCTCCTTTCCAATACTCAGCATGGTTTCCAACCAAACCATAGCACCACCACTGCCTTACTCTCCCTTACTAACACTATCCTTCAGCATAAAAACAATGGCTATCTCTCTGCTACTTTCCTAGACCTATCTAAAGCATTTGACATGGTCCCACACAAAAAATTTATCTCTGTCCTCAATAGCCTATCCTTCTTGCAATCAGTCACCAACTGGTTTCAGAGTTACCTGTCTGACCGCCAACAATCCGTTGTATGGCAGAATGACATATCTCCCCAACTACCTGTCTCCACAGGGGTTCCCCAAGGATCCATCCTTGGACCCCTACTCTTCTCTGTTTTCACCAATAATCTAGCCACTGCCACCAAACATGGCACACTCATACAATACGCAGATGACTCAACCATCATCTGCTCAGCCCAGTCCCTACCCAAACTGCAAAAAGTCACACAGGAAGCCTTTTCCTCTGTTGAAACTTGGTTATCCGATGCCCAATTAATACTCAACCCAAACAAAACTAAACTACTCATCTTCCAACCCACCAAACATACTCAAAACAACTCTCACTTTAACATCACAGCAAAAGACAACACCACTATATACCCAACTGAACACACCAAATTGCTAGGAGTGGAAATAGACAATAAACTAAAATTTGACATTCACATATCCATGACCATAAAAAAAGTCCACAAAAAACTAGGAGCGCTATACAGAAATAAGCAACTTCTCACCAAAGCAGCAAAGATTTCAATAGCAAATTCCCACCTTATCTCCACCCTACTTTATGCCTCTCCAATATATACCAACCTAAGGCAATGCGATCTAAACAAGCTAGAGACCTGCTACAACAAAATCACCAAATTTGCCACAGGGGCATCCTACCATAATCACCACTGTCTCTCACTTGCTGAACTGGGCTGGCTTGAACTCCCTCACCTCCTTCAATGGTATCAACTCTCACTCGCTCACAAACTAGTAAACCATCCACTAAATGTCCCATCCCTCCAGAATCTACTCCAACCCTATCGCACCACCAGACCACTAAGATCCAGCAACAAAAATCACTTGCAGATCACTAAAGCCAATAACTCTGCTGATGAAGCACTATTCTCTTGCACCATTGCCAAATTATGGAACTCCCTCCCACCCACAATTACCTCCATACCATCATGCACCCACTTCAAAACTTTACTAAAAGCACACCTAAAAACATGCCGGTTATGCCCTTGCAACTCCCACTCTAATATCACCCACCCCATCCAACTACTACCTTTCTTTCCACTCCACTAACTACCTTGATTATAGCAAGCTCAGATGCTCATAAGCCTAGTACTTATTATACAGCAGGAACTTCTTCTTGTAACATTTGTTAATGTCTGTTATGTACTTCACAGATAAAGATTCTAGCTGTCTACTGATGTACTATGTTCTTCATCTGTAAATATGTTGTAAGTGATTGCTATGTAAATTGTTAATCGCTATGTAATCCAATGTAACTACTGTCTGTTTATTTTAACTGTGGAGCTTTTCCCCCCAGGCCTCTGCTGAAAATGGACCTATGTCCAGTCGGGCACTCCCGGTCAACAAATATAAATAAATAAATAAATAAAAGTGGATGGGGATGCTTAATGATCATGAGAGGAGGAGGAGGAGAAAAAAGTGCAAAATCTTATGAAATCCTTCTGTTAGCATTTGTCAGATATAAGAACATTGGGCATCCAATATCTTGAAAATATGAACCTTAATGCACTAACTGGCCTTGTGTCTATCAGTCTGATTATTTCATGAAACTTGGAATATTAATCTTGACATATCAGATGTGTGGATTTTTTGAACTAGAACAGATCTGTACTCTCTTGACTGTTTTGGTCATTTTGAAATGAGAATGCTAGTTAGGTTAGTATAACTTCTTTGGGATTGTAGTTATTGCATGCATTGAAGATGAGATAACTCTACTCTTCTTGCCAGTATCAGTGGCTCAACAAGTGAGATAACTCTACACTATTTGTCACTATCAGTGGCTCAACAAGTGAGATAACTACACCATTTGTCAGCATTAGTGGCTCAACAAGTGAGATAACTCTACACTACTTGTCAGTATCAGTGCTTCAACAAGTGAGATAACTCAACGCTATTTGTCAGTATCAGTGGCTCAACAAGTGAGATAACTCTACACTACTTGTCAGTATCAGTGCCTCAACAAGTGAGATAACGCAATGCTATCTGTCAGTATCAGTGGCTCAACAAGTGAGATAACTCTTCTTGTCAATGGCTCAACAACTAGCATATTTACCATTGATGCTGAAAGATCAGAGGGATGTGGGTTCTATTGCCACTCCAGGTGCTTGGATTTATTTTCCATGATTGACACAGCAGTGAAGCATAAGGGAAGTGCTGCACTCCTGAGTGTACTGTCTTTTGGATAAGATGGTAAACTGCGGCCAGATCTGTTTGAGTTGATGGTAGTTCAGGTGGATTGGAAAGATCCTACAACAGATAACTGAAAAGAGTAGGGGAAGCTCTTTGACCAAATTTCCCCTCATAAGTATGAATACCATCTCAGGTCTCCCCTGAAGAAAGACGACTGGCCTAGTTGGACTAACCTAGTCAACAATGAATGAATGAATGAATGGATGAATAAATAAACAAACAAACTTGTAGCTAAATTATTATATCCCTTGCTCTTTCTTTATACTTTAACATTTCCAGGTCTGCTTCAGATATTTTTTTTATTTTCATTCATTTGTTCAGCTGATAGGGAACTATTATTTTGTCATCTTTTATCATTAAGAATGGAACATGACTTACTTTCTTCTTCAATAACATATAAAGCTGAATGTCCTCGTTTATTGCTAATTGTTGCTTAGGGCATCCTTTCATTTTAATGTGTTAGTAGTTCCATTTTTAAGTCAGTATCTGTATATTTCTGAAATTATTGTTCTTACGGGTTCATAGATTCACAGGTAATTATTAGGCTAGTTATGCTTCTGGGCCATTTTGAGCCTTTTCAAATTCCCTTTTTGTGCTCAAAATAACCTATTCCATTTGGTTAGAGAGTGACTTTATCAATTCCATGGTTGGTTAATATGTATTACTCAAATGAGAATAACTGGGACCATACATAGATAATTTGAGGGACCCATGCATGGGATAAAGCATTTAGGAGCTGCATCTGTCCATTACCAGTGCAGGAGGCAATCCTGGGGTACATTTTCTGTTTCCCATCATTAGATCCAAGTTGCACTTGAATATGGACAGTGATTGGTAACTGCAGTGTTAACCAAATAAGTTTTTACTGCTTTTATTCTAGCAAATGTTCATGCCTGTCTGCTAATATACTATACTCAGTGCATCTGCAATGTATATCTTATTTATTTTAATTTTAAATCATAGGTCTGCAAATTAAGTGGCATCCTCTGCAATTGTAGAGACCCCTTTTACAAAGACTTTTTGAATATGGTTTATGAGGTTTTGTGATCTGGTTCTACCTCACGTTTTTTTTTCATAATCATATTGAGTCTCTTACATCCATCTGCCACTGCTAACATTTCCTTTTTCTTTATAAACATATCTATTTTATACACCTATATATGTCCTTGTCCAATAGATAACTAGACTCTTTTCTTTTAAGATAACAGTTCTTTATCACACTGACTCACATTTATGTGCAAAAAATGGCTTATTGATATCTTAATATTTTTGTAACATTTGTAAATAGTTTCTTAAGCTTTTCAAAACTCATTTCCTACACACAGGTAGCTCCATTCCCAAGCTGAATCTCACCCTAACAGCTTACTTAGAGAACAAGTGTGTCTCAAACATGTCAGGAGCAAACTTTTCAAGGTACTGAATCATTCTGAGCAACCTCTGTAATGTACACTTGCTTGCCTTCTGGCTACCCTTGGCATTTGTATAACTGCTCATTTTGTCTGGATGAAGTTTCAGGCCCTCTAACATGAGAACACGACCCACATATTTCTAACCTTGTATTTTGAGTTTACATTTGCCCTTATTTAGCTCAACGTTATTCTGCCTCAGTCTATTCAACAACTGTATTAGTTCATATCATGGCCTTCTTATTTCTGATACCATAGCAATAAATCATCAGTTATGATTACAATACCTTTCAGGCTTTCATTAACTTGGCTACAGTTCTTTGGAATAAATCTAAAGCTGATGACATACTAAATGTTAGTGTAAGGAATTTGTATTTCCTTAATGATATAACAAATGCACACAATTTAAAAGAACACTGTAAGCAATGGGCAATGCTCTTTTAACCATTTTATTCAGATATTGTAGATCAGTGCATTTGCAAATCATGTCTTTTTACAACTATGAGCAATTCCTTCTTAAAGACACCTAAGCCTTCTATGTGCTTCACTTCCTGTTTTGCTTTACTTCTAAATGCTATAGGTATTTTTCTAGGACAATGCATGTGTGGCACAACATTAAGTTTTATTTGTAAATGATATGCACCTGGCAAGCTTCCTATGCCTATAAATAGGTGAGTATAATCATGCAAGATATAATTGCTATTATGCAGAGTATTTGATATGTACATCTGAATCTATGAATGATTCTATAAACATGGCCTCTGTAACTCTACACTACTTGTCAGTGTCAGTAACAGAACAACTGAGATAACTCTACACTACTTTTAATGTTCTTATTCTAACACATTTTCAGACTTGTCTGTTAAATATGCTCTACTCAATGCATCTGCAATAATTAGGTTATTTAATTTAATTTCAAATCATAGTTCTGCAGATTAAGTGACATACTCTGCAATCTTGGAGACACCTTGTACAAAGATTTTTTTAAAATGTGGTTTACAAAGTTTTGTGACCAGTTTCTACCTCAGTGTTTTTCTCATATTCATATAAATTGAGTTTCTTATACTCATCTATCTCTCCTAACATTTCCTTTTTCTTTATATCTCTTTTATACACTTATATATATGTTCTTGTCCAATAGACAAATAGACTCTTCTCTTTTAAGATCACAGTTCTTTATCACACTAACTCACATTTGCTTGCAAAAAAATAAAACAAAAACGAAACAAAACAAAAAAATGGCTTATTAATATCTTAGTATTTTGGAATGTCTGTAAATAGTCTCTTAAGCTTTTCAAAACTTGTGGCCTACTCAGAGGTATCTCCATTCCCAAGCTTCATATCTCCCTAACGGCACACTTGGAAAGCAGGTGTATCTCAAACATGTCGGGAACAAACTTTGCAAGATACTGAATCATTCTGAACAACCTCTATAATGCATACTTTCTTGCCTTCTGGTCACCCTTGGCATTTGTATAGTTTTTGCTCATTTTTTTCTGGATGAGGTTTCAGGCTGCCTGGCATAAGAACATGACCCACAAACTTCAAACTTTGGATTATGAGTTTACATTTTCCCATATTTAGCTCAAAGGCATTCTGTCTCAATCTAGTCAACGATTGTATTAGTCCGTATTATGCTGTTCTTATTTTTATCCCATAATAATACATCATCAGCTATGATTACAATATGGTTCAGGCTTTCATTAACTTGGCTACAGTTCTTTGGACTAAGTCTAATGCTGATGAAATACTAAATGTTAGTGTAAGGAATTTGTCTATATTTGTTATATCATTAAGAAAATATAGTTTGAAAGAAAACTGTACACAATGGGCAATACTTTTTTAATCACTTTAGTCAGATCTTCTTGATCGGTGCATTTGCAAATTGTAATTTTACAACTGTGAGCAATCGCTTCTTAAAGACACCTAAGCCTTCTGTGTGCTTCAGTTCCTGTTTTGTTTTACTGCTACATGTATTTTTCTAAGTGCATCACTGACGCAACATCAAGTTCACTTTGTATATGATATGCACTTGACAAGCTTCCTATGCCTGCAAACTGGTAAGTATAATTATACAAGATATAATTGCTATTAGTATGCAGATTATTTGATATGCATATTTGAATCTATTACTGATTCTCTGAACAAGATCTCTAACTGATTTGTGGCACGTAACATTTGTGTTTGGATTCTTTTTACTGTTCCTAGCTTCTTACATGCCAAACAACCAAAATATTAGGATAATTCACTTTTTGTATGCAACTATGTGAAAAAAGACATTTTTAGACTTCTATCTGAATATCAGATTTTGACCTAATGGTGCCACCAGTGGCCAAAATAAAGAAACAATGAACACACAGCCCTTTCTTCAGTGCCCAAAAGAACAAAGCTTTTAAAAGAATCACCTAATGTAATATTGTTCTTTGCACCTGTATCTATTCTAAATTCCACAATCTATCCATTAATTCTCAATATTTATTTCTAGTTGTTTTCTTCACACTCTGGTATCACTTTCCTTGATGTGTTTTCAGTCTTTTTTTTTTTTTTTTTTCATTTTTGAAGTAAAACAGTTCATGTTCAGATTTACATTCAACAACTTGCATATTTCTTTTTGAGAACCCCTGCTCTTCCCTTTTATATATCTTATAAAAATGCTTTACTGGTGCAGATGCTGCCGGACTGATTAAAGGCAAGACAAGTCTTCTCATTATGCAAATAACAGCACCTATTGCATTAACTTCTGTGATGCAAGCACCTTTATCTTGGATCCTTTCTTTGCTACAGTACAATATCCCCTGTCTTTGACCTACATTAGTTTTACATCACATTTCATCTTATATGACTTTCCTGTTATTTTACATACTTTTCAACATTTAATGTTTTTAACTCTGCATTAATAATTTAACTCACACTGCAGAAAGCTGCAGCATTTGCTAAATTCAGGTCTGTTGCTCTTAAAAATTGTCCCTTATTTTATTACTTATACTATGTATCAATTCCTTATTAAAAATAACACAGCTCACCAAATTTACAGTATTTGTCTCTATTCTTCATCTCAGCAACATATGTAGCTATAGACTGAAGGAATGCATGCTCTTGTAAAGAATAAGTGCCTCATAAATTCAGACACAAAATACTTTATCTCCCATGGTAGAAACAAAAATAATAACACTATTTAATTAAAGACAAAAGTGCTAAATATTAAAAATGTAGCTATTATTTTATTTGTAGTCATGGAGCTCTTATCATGACATTTGAATGTTAGTTGACAGATGTCTAGTAAATGGCCAAATTATTTCTGTGCTATAATAACTCCATATCTTTCTCTTATTATTGCTATTTAGTTATTTTTATGAAGAAAAGAAACAAAGGTATATAGCTTTAGGGCCTCTTTCCTAGCAAAGTGGGAAGAATTATGCTGCTTGATTTTTTTTAGATTTCTCAGCTGATGTACTTACAATGGGAAAGAGATCAGATTACTGGATCGATCCACAGTTTCCATTTTTCAGCCAGGTTTCTTAAGTGTAGCACATGCATGCTAGGATGGTGCAGATGAGCCATTTTACAAAGACAGGTATAATTCTGCATTTCTAGATGCAGAGACTCTTCATACAATATATTTCTTCACTTGTGTATATGCATTTCTTCAGTTCTGGCAGATATTCACACATTATAACAATGTATCTCACAGGAAGCTTAATAAATTACAGAGAGAGTGAAACTGTGGTAGACGCTCCACACAGTCAATATTGCAAAGAGAATTCTATTGAATTTCTATTTACCATGACATTTTATACACTGTAGTTAGTGCATCAAGGTTAAATGTATATGCTTTATACTTAATATTCACAATTAACTAGTACATTAACGTTTAATGGTATAAATCCTATACCTAATATCCATTTTCCCATACTTCAGGATGTTATAACCCTCTGCTCACTAACTCTTTAGCCATTTACTACCTAAAATCCTTATCTCTATTCCCCTATTAAAAGTGTATGTGCCTTAGCAGTTGCTTACTCTCCTTCCTCTGCAGGTTCAAACCCCACTCTCACTCAGAGCATATTTTTTTACTTACTGTATAAGATTATTATTTTTATGCTTTGCATTCTCCTTCTTAATGATGGGCGATAACATAAAACCCATGTCTAATCTACATTCACACCCCCTCTGCTACCTCTTTGCTTTTACCACCATAACCACCTTTGCTCCTCATCTGTCACCCTAGCAACAGGCTTTAGCAAATTAATAAAAGTCTACCATGCCAAATGCCTGTGTCACAGTAAAGGCTCAATCTTTCTGTGCCATGCAGCAGTGCTAATGCACTATTTGAATTGTTAATGCTTTTTTTTGCTGCAAAGTCTGCTTAATTTGTGTGACAGTTCTGATTTATGTTTTGTTTTATTTCATTCTTATGCAGACGTTGTAATGTATTTGAGGTGGGCTTTAAATGTTTGATATTTGTTTTATTTTTAATTGACTGGTTTATTTTTAACTGAGTAACTGATTTATTTATATTTTGGCAATTTCTGTGTTTGGTAGTTTCTCTCTGTGAAATGACTTTTCAAGAAGGTGGTCATTTCTTCTGTCAGGGTTCTCAGTGCATAGCTCAGTGATCATCATAATCATCATCATCAACTCCCTTTTTATTATTTTCTACAAGGTGTCAGGTGTCATCAACTGTTGCCACCTTTCTCAATGCAGTACCACTCTCCTACCTTATTTGACTGTCATTGCTAACTGTCACAGGTCTTCTCTCACACAATCCACCTCTCTACTAGACATCCCTTTTTCTGCTTGCCTAATCCCTGTCTCTCCTAAATCTGCAGCTTTCCTACACATGTGCCTGTGTGCAGCTCAGTGACATATTGCTGTAATTTGTATACATATATATGTACACCCCCCCACACACATATATAAACAAGTCAGTGCACAACTAATAAGGCAACAAGCAGGATACACATATATACCAAAAAACGTACCACCAGGGTTTCCGGACTCCACACAGTTTTATTTAACACAAATTGTTAAGCGCTTTCATCAATTCAAGTTAACTTCATCAGAACAATTACTTTAATTCACAGTTTGAACTCTTTTGTTCCTCTTAGTAGCAGATCTTCCAAAGAAACATGCACATATATACACTATAAAGAAGCAAAGAAAATATATGGCACCCAAATAGAGGCTATAATTAACTTTTAATATATAAATCATGTTCAAAGAGGAACTTCTTCAGTGTTAAATTAGGCTCTGTGGCTTTCTCAACTTATATAACATTTCTGGTGGGAAATGAGTTTTTTCAAATAAAATTCAGTTCATAAACAGTGAAAATTTGATAGAATTAACAGATAATAGCTGAATATGTGGCCAGTAAAAACAAAATAATAAAAAAAGGTATTTATACACAAATACATAAAAACTGTTCTTAAATCTAGTGACACCTAGTGACAAAATGAAATATTGCATAGAAATATAAAGCAGCTCATATTTGCATAGCGACTTCAAGTGGCAAAGACCAAAATTACTTGCCACTATTTACTGAATTTTTTTTTATAAGAAAGTATATTTCCTACATATAACACCACTAATGTGTTCATTTAAAAATATATTAGTAATGCAAAAATGTTTATACTGTGTATTATTTTTTTTATAAAACTTAATTTGACAATGCCATAAATGGCACCCAGATTTATAATCCACTTTTTTTCTTTAATGTGCAAATATTTCAGCTTGTCATTTCTATTAGATGAACTAGAGTTAACCTTGTCAACACCTATGAACCTAAAAGTAGCCTCCATATGTGATTTTTCTTGTCACACTAATGCAATATACTCCCTATGGCATCTCAGGTCACTCAGATGAATGAATAAATGCTGTTTAAGCATTCTAGATGTTTACCAACATAAAACACCCCACATTTACAGGTAGATAAATAACCCATTAATTGAACATGTAATAAAATCATGAATATATGTGTATTAATGGAAGAGAATGAATTGTTTTTTGTGGCATGCTTGCAAAAAGCACAATTGCCACAAAGGTAATATCCAATAGGTTTCATACTCAAACCAAACTGTCTAGATATTTCAACATATGGATCTTTAAACCCTGACAGATGATTAACAATAGTTTTTCCCCTCTATATGAGTGGCAGAATTTTGTGACACTATAGTACTATAAAACTTGTAAACTCTTAATATGGGCTAATATTTATTAATAATGCCCCTAATTTTGAATAGATTATTGCCGTAAGTGGTAGCAAAACTTAAATATTCAGAACCAACAGTCTTCTTTTGTTCCCTATACTGAAAAAAAAATGTCTCCATTACTTTTAGCTTTAAGAACATTAGCACAATTATATCCCCTCTTACAAAATCTATTACTAATATCAGACACCTGTCAATTCCATTCTTGTTCATTATTGCAAATACATCTAACCCTTAACTTCTGTGAATAAGGTATATTTTTAGTCATAAAAGGAGGATGACAGCTAGTTGCATGTACAAAAATTTTACTAAAGGGCTTTATCAGTGGTGCCATTCCACAATTTTGTCACCTAAACATCCAAAAAGTCAATACTGAACAAATTATACTTGGCAGTAAATTTAGGTCCCATATCATTGTCATCAAAATAATGTTGAAATGATGAGAACTTATGCACATCGCCATCCCAAAAAACCCAAATACCATCCAAGAAATGTCTCCACATAACCAACTGTGAAACAAAAAATTATGATCCATATCATAAATAGTGTTTTGAAAAAACCCCCATATAAGTCAGTATATATAGGTGTGAATGTAGTCCCCAGGTCAGTACCCCCTAACGATAAAAAGTATCTGACATCAAAATGTATAACATTCATTTCCAACACAACATAAATAAGGTTCAACAAATATTCATTAAATTATTAAGTATTTAGCTCACACAAACACACACACATATATATATATATATATATATATATATATATATATATATATATATAATAAGACAATAATTAATGCAGCCAGGGAATAAACGAATAAATGCTCCTTATACTTAAAGAAATGTATAAAGCCAAAAACAAAAAGCACAGGAGCAGACCAGGGCTGACCAAATATGTCTACATATACAAAAGTCACCAGCAACAGTTCCAAAGATCCAGATACCAACACAAAAAGTGTATCACATCCAAATTGCTTATTGTAAAATGAATAGGTAAGCGCTTTTACCTGATTGGGCTTCCTCAGACCATAATACATTTGTAATCAAACAGCATTCAATATATATACTCCCTCAATTCATTAATTATTACATCATTTCCTTTTAGGTAGATTCAAAACACATATCCATGTTAAAAAACAGTATATATTTATCAAAGTAGAAAAAAATGAGATTTAGAAACTAAATGCTTGCTAAATTTAAACACAAATCCAACCTAACCCTTCTAAACCAGAGATATATATTAGAAACTATATAACAAATATATTAAACAAGGAAGACCATTAAAAACATGATACTAATTAAAATAATACTATAATAATCAGCAAATACAAATTAAACATTTTTTATTTAAAACATATTAATTATACTAAAATTTAAATATATTAATATTAACTACACCTATAAAAATATTTATTTAATATTTAACTTTCTATTTTTAAAACTGGCTTAATAGGAATTTTGTCATTTAAGCCAGGTTTTTGGACCGCCCTTAATCTAATGATCCACTTAAGCTCAGTTCTTTCAGTGTAATTCCTTACATCCCCACCTCTGAGACTTGGTTTCTTGACTTGTAATACCTGAAACCTAAAAGTATGTTGGTCGGTGGTGTCTAGGACATGTTTGGATAGGGCATTTTTAGTAGATTTTATACGTATGTTATATAAATGTTCCCTGATCCTCTCTCGTAATCGCCTGTCCGTTTTACCAACATAGAATGTGGTAGATACTGTGCATCTAACTAAATATATGGCATGTTCAGACTGGCAAGTAGCTTCTACATTGAACCTAAAACATTTAGATGTGACTGGATGTATAAAATAGGTGTCACTTATCAAAAACTCACAAAAGTTACAGCTGTTACATGGTAATGTACCCCCGATTGAATGGTCCTCAGAGCTCCTAATATAATCCTTGGGGTAGCACAACAATCTTTTTAGGTTCATCCTGTTTCTGTACACAAAATATGATCTGTCTCCTACTACCTCCCTCAACTGTGGATCCACCGTCAGGACCCCCCAATTTTTGTAAAAGACTTCCCTAACTCTGTTAATATCCTGTGTGTAGCTTAAGGACAGCCTACCTATTGAGTTCCAAGGACTCAAGTGTCCATTATCATGTTCAAGTGTACTTTCAACCCCACTCCTATCTGCAAAATAAGGATATGCTGTATTTTCCCTTAATAGATTGACCCCCTCAATGCCTGTAGTCACTTCAGCCAAATCATAGGATCTATGCACTTGTCTATCCTTTAAATTGAATAGTTCATGCTCAAATCCCTCATCAGTTGGGTTCAGTCATGATGCACATATGGCCTGCCCCCTCACTATGTTCTTAAATCCAAATCTAGGGTGCATACTAACTCTATGTAAAAAAGAATTCTTGTAACAGGATTTCTTGTATACACCTGTATTAAGTAGCCCACTCGCTAACCTTTCAATATAAACA
Source organism: Protopterus annectens (assembly GCF_019279795.1). Taxonomy (NCBI): domain Eukaryota; kingdom Metazoa; phylum Chordata; order Ceratodontiformes; family Protopteridae; genus Protopterus; species Protopterus annectens. Next base: position 239,129,162 of record NC_056726.1, read on the forward strand.
TCCAGAAAGCAATCCAGTTATCAGATTTTTCTATTGTAAAGCTTAGGAACTGTGTTAAGGAATTAATTTCTTCAAAAAAGTGTTGTAATTCCATATCTGTTCCTGTCCATAAAAGGAACAGGTCATCTACAAAATGAGTATGAAAAATTACATGTCTCTTAAAGCTGGTTAAAGGGAATAAATTCTCTTTCTCCCAATCTGCCATCACCAGGTTGGCGTAGCTATTAGCACAAGAAGTGCCCATAGCTACGCCATCCTTCTGGATATAAGCAACATCACTGAGCAAAAAAATATTATTTTCTAAGATGACCTCCAATAATGCACATATTAAGTCAATCTGAATTGTAGTATAATTGTTGTTACCCCTTAGACAACTACATATACTGTCTATCCCATCATGGCTAGGCATAACAGTAAATAACGATTGTACATCTAATGTTACAAGCTTATAGTGAAGGTCCCTCGGTATTGTGGCCATTTTACTGTATAGTGTAAGTAAAAACTGTTTTGTATCTTTCAATATGTGTGGGAACTTCTCTACTACAGGTCTTAAGTATTTCTCTAAATATAACGACAGTGGTTCAGTAACCCACCCTCTTCCTGCCACAATAGGTCTCATGGGAGGGTTCACA